>NC_143132.1:107929772-108080000 GCF_059928025.1 Delphinapterus leucas
ACTGGGGGAAGACATCAAAAACAACAGGAACTACAAACCTGCAGCCTGTGAAAAGGAGACCCCAAACACAGTAAGTTAAGCAAAATGAGAAGACAGACAAATACACAGCAGATGAGGGAGCAAGATAAAAACCCACCAGACCAAACAAATGAAGAGGAAATAGGCAGTCCACCTGAAAAAGAATTCAGAATAATGATAGTAAAGATAATCCAAAATCTTGGAAAGAGAATGAAGAAAATACAAGAAACATTTAACAAGGACCTAGAACTAAAGAGCAAACAAACAATGATGAACAACACAATACCTGAAATTAAAAATTCTCTAGAAGGGATCAGTAGCAGAATACTGAGGCAGAAGGACAGATAAGTAACCTGGAAGATAAAATAGTGGAAATAACTACCGCAGAGCAGAATAAAGAAAAAAGAATGAAAAGAACTGAGGACAGTCCTCTGGGACAACATTAAACGCACCAACATTCAAATTATAGGGGTCCCAGAAGAAGAAGAGAAAAGGAAAGGGACTGAGAAAATATTTGAAGAGATTATAGTTGAAAACTTCCCTAATATGGGAAAGGAAATAGTTCATCAACTATAAATAGTTAATACAAGATAAATCCAAGGAGAAACATGCCAAGACACATATTTATCAAACTATCAAAAATTAAATACAAGGAAAAAATACTAAAAGCAGCAAGGGAAAAGCAACAAATAACATACAAGGGAATCCCCATAAGGTTAACAGCTGATCTTTCAGCAGAAACTCTGCAAGCCAGAAGGGAGTGGCAGGACATATTTAAAATGATGAGAGGGAAACACCTACAATCAAGATTACTCTACCCAGCAGGGATCTCATTGAGATTCAAGGGAGAAATTAAAACCTCTGCGGACAAGCAAAAGCTAAGAGAATTCAGCACCACCAAACCAGATTTACAACAAATACTAAAGGAACTTCTCTAGGCAGGAAACACAAGAGGAGGAAATGACCTACAATAACAAACCCAAAACAATTACGAAAATGGTAACAGGAACATACATATTGATAATTACCTTAGATGTAAATGGATTAAATGCTCCAACCAACAGACATAGACTGGCTGAATGGATAAAAAAACCAGACCCGTATATATGCTGTCTACAGGAGACCCACTTCAGACCTAGGGACCCATACAGACTGAAAGTGAGGGGATAGAAAAAGATATTCCATGCAAATGGAAATCACAAGAAAGCTGGAGTAGCAATTCTCATATCAGACAAAATAGACTTTAAAATAAAGATTATTACAAGAGACAAAGATGGACACTATATAATGATCAAGGGATCAATCCAAGAAGAAGATATAACAATTGTAAATATTTATGCATCCAACATAGGAGCACCTCAATACATAAGGCAAGTGCTAACAGCCATAAAAGGGGAAATCAACAGTAACACAATGATAGTAGGGGACATTAAAAACACCCCACTTTCACCAATGGACAGATCATCCAAAATGAAAATAAGTAAGGAAACACAAGCTTTAAATGATACATTAAACAAAATGGACTTAATTGATACTTATAGGACAAAAACAACAGAATACACTCTCTTCTCAAGTGCTCATGGAACATTCTCCAGGATAGATCATACCTTGGGTCGCAAATCAAGCCTTGGTAAATTTAAGAAAACTGAAATCGTATCAAGTATCTTTTCCGACCACAACACTATAAGACTAGATATCAATTACAGGAAAAAAACATGGAGGCTAAACAATTCACTACTAAATAACCAAGAGATCACTGAAGAAATCAAAAAGTACCTGGAAACAAATGACAATGAAAGCACGACGACCCAAAACCTATGGGATGCAGCAAAAGCAGTTCTAACAGGGAAGTTTATAGTAATACAATCCTACCTCAAGAAACAAGAAACATCTCAAACAACCTAAACTTACACCTAAAGCAATTAGAGAAAGAACAAAAAACCCCCAAAGTTAGCAGAAGGAAAGAAATCATAAAGATTGGATCAGCAATAAATGAAAAAGAAATGAAGGAAATGCTAGCAAAGATCAATAAGACTAAAAGCTGGTTCCTTGAGAAGATAAACAAAATTGATAAACCATTAGCCAGACTCATCAAGAAAAAAAGGGAGAAGACTCAAATCAATAGAATTAGAAATGAAAAAGGAGAAGTAACAACTGACACTGCAGAAATACAAAGGATCATGAGAGATTACTACAAGCAACACTATGCCAATAAAATGGACAACCTGGAAGAAATGGACACATTCTTAGAAAGGCACAACCTTCTGAGACTGAACCAGGAAGAAATAGGAAATATAAACAGACCAATCACAAGCACTGAAATTGAAACTGTGATTTAAAATCTTCCAACAAACATAAGCCCAGGACCAGATGGCTTCACGGGCGAATTCTATAAAACATTTAGAGAAGAGCTAACACCTATGCTTCTCAAACTCTTCCAAAATATAGCAGAGGGAGGAACACTCCCAAACTCATTCTACGAGTCACCATCACCCTGATACCAAAACCAGACAAAGATGTCACAAAAAAGAAAACTACAGGCCAATATCACTGATGAACATAGATGCAAAAATCCTCAACAAAATACTAGCAAACAGAATCCAACAGCACATTAAAAGGATCAAACACCATGATCAAGTGGGGTTTATCTCAGAAATGCAAGGATTCTTCAAGATACACAAATCAATCAATGTGATACACCATATTAACAAATTGAAGGAGAAAAACCATATGATCATCTCAATAGATGCAGAAAAACTATCAACAAGATTCAACACCCATTTATGATAAAAAACCCTCCAGAAAGTAGGCATAGAGGGAACTTACCTCAACATAATAAAGGCCATATATGACAACCCACAGCCAACATCGTTCTCAATGGTGAAAAACTGAAATCATTTCCACTAAGATCAGGAACAAGACAAGGTTGCCCACTCTCACCACTCTTATTCAACATAGTTTTGGAAGTTTTAGCCACAGCAATCAGAGAAGAGAAAGAAATGAAAGGAATCCAAATCGGAAAAGAAGAAGTAAAACTGTCACTGTTTGCAGATGACATGATACTATATATAGAGAATCCTAAAGATGCTACCAGAAAACTACTAGAGCTCATCAATGAATTTGGTAAAGTGGTAGGATACAAAATTAATGCACAGAAATCTCTTGCATTCCTATACACTAATGATGAAAAATATGAAAGAGAAATGAAAGAAACACTCCCATTTACCATTGCAACAAAAAGAATAAAATACCTAGGAATATGCCTGCCTAAGGAGACAAAAGACCTGTATGCAGAAAACTATAAGACACTGATGAACGAAATTAAAGATGTTAATCCATGTTCCTGGATTGGAAGAATCAACATTGTAAAAATGACTATACTACCCAAAGCAATCAACACAATCAATGCAATCCCTATCCACCTACCAATGGAATTTTTCACAGAACTAGAACAAAAAATTTCACAATTTGTATGGAAACACAAAAGACCCTGAATAGCCAAAGCAATCTTGAAAAAGAAAAACAGAGCTGGAGGAATCAGGCTCCCGGACTTCAGACTCTACTACAAACCTACGGTATTTAAGACAGCATGGTACAAAAACAGAAATATAGATCAATGGAACAGGATAGAAAGTGCAGAGGTAAACACACGCACATATGGTCACGTTATGTTTGATAAAGGAGGAAAGAATATACAATGGAGAAAAGGCAGGCTCTTCAATAAGTGGTGCTGGGGAAACTGGACAGCTACATTTAAAAGAATGAAATTAGAACACTTCCTAACACCATACACAAAAATAAACTCAAAATGGATTAAAGACCTAAATGTAAGGCCAGACACTATGAAACTCTTAGAGGAAAACATAGGCAGAACACTCTATGGCATAAATCACAGCAAGATCCTTTTTGACCCACCTCTTAGAGAAATGGAAATAAAAACAAAAATAAACAAATGGGACCTAATGAAATTTAAAAGCTTTTGCACAGCAAAGGAAACCATAAACAAGATGAAAAGACAATCCGCAGAATGGGAGAAAATATTTGCAAATGAAGCAGCTAACAAAGGATTAATTACCAAAATATACAAGCAGCTCATGCAGCTCAATATCAAAAAAACCAAACAACCCAATTCAAAAATGGGCAGAAGACCTAAATAGACATTTCTCCAAAGAAGATATACAGATTGCCAACAAACACATGAAAGGATGCTCAACTTCACTAATCATTAGAGAAATGCAAATCAAAAGTACAATGAGGTTATCACCTCACACTGGTCAGAATGGCCATCATGAAAATGTCTACAAACAATAAATGTTGGAGAGGGTGTGGAGAAAAAGGAACCCTCTTGCACTGTTGGTGGGAATGTAAATTGATACAGCCACTATGGAGAACAGTATGGAGATTCCTAAAAAAATAAAAATAGAACTACCATACGACCCAGCAATCCCACTACTGGGCATATACCCAGAGAAAACCATAATTCAAAAAGAGTCATGTACCACAATGTTCATTGCAGCACTATTTACAATAGCCAGGACATGGAAGCAACCTAAGTGTCCATCGACAGATGAATGGATAAAGAAGATGTGGCACATATATACAATGGAATATTACTCAGCCATAAAAAGAAACGAAATTGAGTTATTTGTAGTGAGGTGGATGGACCTAGAGTCTGTTATACAGAGTGAAGTAAGTCAGAAAGAAAAATAAATACCGTACACTAACACATATATATGGAATCTTAAAAAACAAATGGTTCTGAAGAACCTAGGGGCAGGACAGTAATAAAGACACAGACGTAGAGAATGAACTTGAGGACACGGGGAGGAGGAAGGGTAAGCTGGGACAAAGTGAGAGAGTGGCATGGACATATATACACAGTACCAAATGTAAAACAGATAGCTAGTGGGAAGCAGCCGCATAGCACAGGGAGATCAGCTCGGTGTTTTGTAACCACCTAGAGGGGTGGGATACGGAGGGTGGGAGGGAGACGCAGAGGGAGGGGATATAGGGATATATGTATATGTATAGCTGATTCACTTTGTTATAAAGCAGAAACTAACACACCATTGTGAAGCAATTATACTCCAATAAAGATGTTAAAAAAAATTTTGCACCTCTTCTCTGAACATAATCTAAACATGGTGCCCACTATTTCCTGCTAAAACCTGGTGATTCCAACCCATCAGTTTGTAATTCTTCTGTTGGTTAATACTAAATGGTAATTAAAGAGGTGATTTCTGTCCTGATGAGAGGGAGGCAGCATTTATGAGGAGCAGAGAGTACAGTGCTCTTCCTGCATAGGTCAAATTCTATAGGATTTGTGAACAGGGGAATGCATTCCAATTCATTTAAAAACATTCAAAATGAGAATAAGTAAACCCGTTGCCTTAAATTTTGTCTGGAGTAAGGCAACAAACAAATTTAAAGAAAGAAATCTAAATGAACTATAAAACTCCAGGCTTGAGCATATTTCCTAGATACCTCACTTATATATTCATCTGTGAAGCTAAAAGTTACATCATCAATGGTTTGTTTCCTTTGACATCTGGGATTTCCTTTGACAATCTTATTAGTCAACCTTTAAAAAAGGCTTAGTAGTTTGAATATGAGCATTCCCCATATTCAAATGCGGGATATCCCACATTTAATTTATATCCCTCTGACATAAATTAAAAAAATTAAAATTTGGAAAAAGATTCTTTTTTCTAAAATTTTTAACGTTTTGCTCTTGTCAATTAAGTCCCACAAATTTTATCATAGAATATGGCTGTCTTAGTCCATTTGGGCTGCAGTAACAAATATACCATAGACATGTAACAAAAATACAAAAATACCATAGATGGCTTAAACAGCAAACATTCATTTCTCACAGTCTGGAGCCTGGGAAGTCCAAGATCAAGACTCTGGCAGATTTGTTATCTGGTGAGAGCTCTCTTCCTGGTTCATAGACAGGCCACCTTCTCGCTTTGTTGTCACATGGTGTAAGGGGTGAGGGAGCTGTCTGGGTTCTCTTTTATAAGGGCACTAATCCCTTTCATGAGGGCTCCACCCTCATGAGCTAGTCACTTACCAAGGCCCCACCTCTTAATAGCATCATTTTGGGGGTTAAGTTTCAACATATGGATTTTGCGGGGACACAAACATTCAGGCTACAGCAATGTCCTAGGAAATTCTCAAAGCAGTTGTTACTAGCTGCTTATCCTTTCCATAGATGACATTCCCGTGAACATCTGATTTTTTTCCAGTGAATGTACCAGGATGAATGATCTACAAAATGTATGCAGAAATAAACAAGGAAATTAATCTGCCTTGTAGATTTATTTGATAGAACCAATTTATTCTAACTTTAGAATAGCTAAAGTGAAGTGATTCTTATGTATCAGAAACAATTATGGTAGACGTTAATTCTGATATATGACAATAAAACATATCAGCAACACATAGAAAGATATGATAGAAGTTACAGATACCCTTCAGTCAGCTATAATATATAAAAAGTCTGAAGATTTGAGAATTATTAGCTTTTTATTTTGCAATCCTCTTGAGCTGTGGGTTGTAGCTTTCCTCACTGAGAAATGAGGATGTTTCAAACTTCTTGGTGTATCAATTAGGTTTCAGGGCTTTTTTTATGGAGTAAGTTATTGAAAACTCAGTTGAAAGTCCTTAAATTATAAAAGAGAACCAAGTTGTTGAGGATCAGCTTTTTTCTAACTCTCTGCTCTGCTATCCCCAGGCTGGTTTCCCTTGTCGCATTAGGGTGGCTCTCAGTAGTATTTATGGCCATGTGGTTTTTTATCCATACTGAGCAGGGCCCTTTTGCCTCAGTATTCCAAGACCCCTGAGAATCACTCTAATTAGGCTGCTTTGGTCACACGAACCAGTGACTCTAGCTAAGGAAAAGATGGGCTGATAAGTTTAACACAACCCAGAGCCCACCTTGGAACGAGGTCCAGCAAAAGGAAAGGAAGCAGCCTTCCTCTGGGTCAACTGGCAGTCTGGGGAAGGGTCATCACCCACATGAAAATGTGGATACCTGAGGAGGGATGTCTGCTGGGCAGACAACCAACAATTTTCACTATGCTCAGACAGGGTCTTGCTGGGCACACCAACAACAGAGGGCCCAGGGAGAGACCTAACTCTATTGAGTGCCTACTATGTGCTGGGCTCCATGCTGGGCATTTTACCAACATTACTGCATTCGAGTTTTACTGCAGTCCTATGCGGTGGTATTATTACATTTCCATTTTACATTTGAAGCAATTGAAGCTCAAAGAGATTAAAAACTTGATGAAGCCAGGTTTGCACATTTCCTCTAAAACCAGCCCCATGCTCAAACAAAATGAAACAGAATACCTTTTTCCCTTTTTCATCCATATTTGTATATTTTATGCCCACTCTTTTGATTCTATTTGAGTACATAAATTATATAGACATATCAAAAGGAAATGTATTATGCAAAACACTCGATAAAGAATAGTTTTCTAAATGTTCACTGAGATACTAAAAAATAAATTTAACCCAAATCCACCCATTCTACATGGTGCCTAATATTTCTGTATCCATTATCAGTGGTTGTTTTTATATTTGGGAGCATCTGTCATTGCATTGTAGATTACCTGACTCAAGCCTCGAATTTCTGATCTTTTTTTTTTTTCTTTGTGGTACGCGGGCCTCTCACTGTTGTGGCCTCTCCCATTGCAGAGCACAGGCTCTGGATGCGCAGGCTCAGCGGCCATGGCTCACAGGCCCAGCCGCGCCGCGGCATGTGGGATCTTCCCGGACCAGGGCACGAACCCGTGTCCCCTGCATCGGCAGGTGGACTCTCAACCACTGCGCCACCAGGGAAGCCCGAATTTCTGATCTTTTAAACTGTGTGACTGTCATCCTCATTGGTCAGACAGACAGATGTGGAAAGTTGACATGTAGCTTCTTATTCTATTATACTATCTGGAGCTTTTTATTTATACAAGTGTGTATCAGCTTCTTGGGACAGGCTTTATTTTGAAAGGAATTCTATCTTCTGGAGGAAAGAATAAAGCAAGCCAACTTGGCAGAGGATTGATAAGAGTAAAAAATATTTACCCTAATGAGACTTTCTACTGGCAAATCCAGTTTCATGCTGTAACAGGAGGCAATCTTTATTGCTTCTTTGAAAGTGTAGAGCTGGCTTTACTTCCTGGTTCTACCATGGGAGGCGTCTGGAAGGAGATGCTGTCTTAATCTTAATGATATTAAAACCTCTACCCTACAGCAGATGCAACTCACTGGCAGCCCCAAATCCATTTTGGCTCCGTAGCACTTATCTGTATTTGCCAGGTATCTGGTAACTAAACAAAAGGCAACTTTAAACTTGACATGGTAGAGTGGAATAATTTTCTCAGCTTTTCAACAGTGAACTACTTGGTAAAAAGAGGAGCTACTCACTCTGTTAATATTTTAAAATGAGGCACCTTCTGCTCTGTTATGTTCAAATGTAAGGCAGGCCCAGTAGTGGCTGGGCAACATTCACTGCAAGAGCCATTGTAGAGGAGGCTGCCCTGTCCACAGGGACACCCACCTTCTTTTCCTAGTACCTGCTTCACTGTTCCACAGTTGTCTGCTTGTATCTAGGACTCTTAATCTCTTTTTTGGGGGGGGGCTTTCCCATTTCTGAGGTTCTTCTCCACCCCCCTACCCAAAGATGGCTGTTTCTCCCTATTTTCTCCATTACAATTTTATGCTGACGGAAGATTTATCAATGTGTTTCACGGTAAGATGGTGCTTCTTAAACATTCCTATCATGTGACCCACTAAAGTGGACACAAAAGCATATGTTATTAGAAGGCTTGGCTTTACCACAGAAATTTATGCAAATCTCTATTCTATACCGTAATAAAGCATTTGCTTTAAAACAATAATATTTTTCTTTATAAATCTTTGAGTAAAACTGCCAAGAAAAGAAAGTCTCCTGTCTACTCTGTGGCTTTTGTCCGACTCCCCTCAGCCACCCACAGCCACCTTATCCACACACAGCACACTTCCTGTGCTTCAGGGGAAATGCATGCCTGGCTGTGAGGCAAAGAGCAGGGAGAGGGGGTCAGTGACTGAAAAGGTGGAATGAGTTGTCCCTCTTGGGGACTGGTCATTAATTAGACACAGAGCCCTTGTTACGCCCTGAAGTTTTATATATTTCCATGCCACATTTTATGAGGCTCCCTCACATAGACATAAAGGTCTTCTGTCTTCTGGAGTATTAATGACAATAATTTACACTAATTTAGCAGGTATAATGTACTCGGTTTTGTTCTGAACACTTTATGTATATTAACTCATTTAATCTGCACAACAATCTTATTATAGCATAGGTCTGTTGTTGCTATTATCTTGTTTTGCACATGAGGAAACTGAGGCACAACAAAGGGGAGTAAATTACTCAAGGTTACCCAGCTAGTAAGTGTCGGGGTCAGGATTTGAAAGTAAGCAATCTGGCTCTCCTCTGCTTTTTTGTAAATAAATTAATTTATTTTTGGCTGCGTTGGGTCTTCGTTGCTGCGCACGGGCTTTCTCTAGTTGTGGCGAGCAGGGGCTACTTTTCATTTCGGTGTGCGGACTTCTCATTGTGGTGGCTTCTCTTGTTGCGGAGCATGGGCTCTAGGCACGTGGGCTTCAGTAGTTGTGGCGCGTGGGCTCTAGAGCACAGGCTCAGTAGTTGTGGCGCACAGGCTTAGTTGCTCCGCGGCATGTGGGATCTTCCTGGACCAGGGCTCGAACCCATGTCCCCTGCATTGGCGGGCGGATTCTTAACCACTGCGCCACCAGGGAAGTCC
Source organism: Delphinapterus leucas (assembly GCF_059928025.1). NCBI lineage: Eukaryota > Metazoa > Chordata > Mammalia > Artiodactyla > Monodontidae > Delphinapterus > Delphinapterus leucas. Next base: position 107,939,600 of record NC_143132.1, read on the forward strand.
CTCTCCTCTGCTTTTAACCACAGAGAACACTTGGGCAAGTTATAAATGACAGACTTGTATCCAGCAAGGTGGACCCGGAAGCCCTGATAGAGCATCACAGTTACATTTATGAAGTTAAATGCTAACTACCGGGCTCCTTTGGGAACCACAGAAAGCTTTCTCTGTTTTCTGAGAGCATGCCCTTTATATGGGTGGCTGCCCAGTGTGTGTGTGACCACCTGGTGCTCCTCTGGGACACAGCAACACTATGGACAGTCTCTCTTCCCTGCTTGGCTTTCACTGCCATTCAACTTTTACATATGAACCTCCTTCAATATAGGAAGTTGAAGGATAGACACAGACGATTGAGTAAACTACCATCTACGACATACGGCAGGAAAAGGTAAGTGCTAAATAGAGAAAGAGGCATCGATCGTGCGGTACAGGTGAGAAGGGAGAACTGTTAATCCCACCACGGCTTCCCAGGCTAAGGAAGCAATGAGCAGTGTTTTTTAAACAAAGAGCACTGCTTTTCAAAAATATTTATTATGCTTTCCAATCAATTAAACAAAGATACATTGGTTAATATATAAAGTAAGTACCTGTACTACCAAGCTAATACGTTATAAAATATATATAATGGCACCCACATCTTGGCTTCAATTAAAAGGAACCAAGGCTCCTTAGAGAAATGGCTGATTACAGGGCTGGGGAAAGCACAGGTGAGCTTGGAACACCTTGTGCTGGGAAGCAAAATAAGTCCTTAAAAAAAAAAAAAGATGGAGACATGCCAAAAGAACACAAAAGACCTGTCAAAGATGCTTCAAATGGCCATGTTGGGGATAACTGTAGCAACAAAATAATGATAGTAATGAATCATAAATCTTTGGAAAAAAATCAGAATCCACGAGTTCATACTGATATAAATAACTGAATAAAATTATTAAGTAACTGAATAAATAAATGGGGAGAAGGGAACTCTCTTCCCTACAGTATAATGCCAGCAGAAATTATGATGGAAATAGAAAAATCACCATCTGGCAAACACCACAGTACTAGTTTCAGGCAAGAATCATTGAAGAGTACTAAAATCAAGTAGGCAAAATGTGATGAGAAATAAGATATTTGCATAATTTTGCAGTGTCTCCCCCAAAGATACTCATTGGAGTGATATATGAATACACACACATACCTAATACATACTAAAGGAAAAGGTATATACTAAAGGAAAAATAGTAACTTTACAAAGTAACTTTACAATGGAGAAATCACCTTAACCAAGTGAGCAAAGTTAACATCATCACTAATGGGAAAAATAGACAGTATGCACCCCCTGATGTAATACACCAAAAAGGACACAACATCATTTCTGTGGTATTCTTGCCAAAAATGCCTAACCTGAATTTAATCACTAGTAAACGTCTGAAAAACTCCAACTGAGGGACATTCTACAAAATAACTGGCTAATAGTATTCTAAAGTGTCAAAATTATGAAAGACAAAGAAAGAATGAGCAACTGATCCAGCTTAAAGTAGCCCAAGACACATCACAGTGACCTGCAACATGTGATTTTGAGTTGGATTTGGGCCAGAAAAGGATATTAATGGGATGATTGGAGAAATATGAATAAGATCCATAGATTATACAATATTATTGTGTCAATGTAAATTTCCAGATTTTGATACTTACACAATGGTAATGTAAGATGCTAACAGGGAATCTGGGTAAGGGGTATATAGGAGTCTTTTGTACTATTTTTGCTACTTTTTAATGTCTGAAATTATACCAGTGGATAGTTTAAAAAAAGAAAAAGTAAAACATATACAGCAAATAGAAACTTTAAAAATAATGATATAAAATAAGTGGAAATTATGTTTTCTTTTCATCCTGCAAAGGGTTATCTGGCACAGCCTGCTTTGGAGGCCACCGAGGGAGGGAGTCTGGCTCAGCACAGCTAGTTTAGGAAATGGTGGGTGGGTCTCTGGTGCTGGCGTGTTTTTGGAAGGCTGCAGTGAGAAATGGGTTGGCTTCTGATCATGGAATCTGGGGTAGGAAAACTAGTATTGATTGTGTATTTCTAAATCCCCAGGACTATGCCTGGACTTGGACAGCCATGATATCATAGTTAATGTTGACAACTCAATACCACTGGCATTTTTATCTCATTTGTGTGTATGTATGGTTATTGTTCTAATCTCTAGCTTTGTCAAAGTAACACATGTCAAAGTAACACATGCAGTGTTTAAAGAGTCGATGCCAAAAGGCTTGTAACAAAAAGCAGCAGTCTTTTGACTTTGCCTGCACGCCAGAGGTGGTAACCACTTCCAACATATGTAGCTGTTTTTTCTGATATTAACCTCTACATTTCTCAATAATATGTACATATTATTTTCTTGGCCCAGTTTTAAAATTTATTTTTATTTTTTTTTTTGCGGTACGCGGGCCTCTCACTGTTGGGGCCTCTCCCGTTGTGGAGCACAGGCTCCGGACGCGCAGGCTCAGCGGCCATGGCTCACGGGCTCAGCCACTCCGCCGAATGTGGGATCCTCCCAGACCGGGGCACGAACCCGTGTCCCCTGCATCGGCAGGTGGACTCTCAACCACTGCGCCACCAGGGAAGCCCTAGCCATTATATTTTTTAATGGCTAAGGTTTTTTTTTCTAGTTCTATGCTGTTCTTGCTCTCTCTTTCATCCTGTTCTTACTTAATTGATGCCATATCTTCTCTTATCTCATCAAGTATATTAATTATAGTTTCTTTGAACATTCTTATATCTCTCTGCATTAGTCTGTTTTCTTTTCTTCTACTTACTTGAGAGCTCTCTTTTTTTCATCAGTAGCTTTCTTTGAATGTCAGGTGATTCTTGGGTTTCCGTTCACATTTAAGAATAAAGTGCTAAAATTGTGCGTGGACGGCATTTGTCACTGTGGGAGAAGTTAGGGCACTTGCCACCTTTCCCCACTGGGATTTTCTTCCACAACAATGTAGATTTTTTTTTTTCTGGGATAGTTTATTTTCTCCAGAGAAATATTCTATTATTTTCTGCCTGGGGAAAGTGTAACTTGGCTGTTAGTGACCTGGAGGTAAGTGAGAGGAGAGGTCTGGGGATCTCAAACTTCATAATTCTTTTTTTTTTCAGCCTGGTCTCACCTTCCTCTGTATCTGGTACCCCTCAGTCTAGAGCCTCTCAACCCAATTTCTCGAGGTAATGTATATCTTGCCTCCTTCACTGGAGGGGAAAGGCAGGACCCTGCCTGCAGACCTGGGGATATGGAGCTCTAATGGTTCTGTATAGTTTTTTGAAAAACTGCCTTGTTTCTAGCTCCCACCTCACCCCCATCTTCTGTGACATTTGTGCCTCTCATGCCTTAACCATTCGGAGGTTGTGTGGTACAAATTAACTTGCTTCTTGTGGGCACTTTAAATAAATCTTTCCTCAGTTTTGCTAAGTCATTTACCATTCCTCCATCCCTTTTCCACTTTCATATATATTGGTCCAGGTTTCCAGTTGTCTGCTACTTTCATCAGAAAGGAAGTTTCTATTTCTGTTCCTTGTATGTTATTTTTTTTTTTTAAGAGAAAGGAGCAGAAATATATTACTTGGTCATCCTAAATCAAGAGGTTTCCTCACTGTTTTCCAAATGAGGAAACTGAGACTCAGAGATTAGATGGCTTTCACTTCCTCACTCACTCCCTATTTCGCCCAAACCACTCTTTGTCAAAGTTATTGATGATCTCCACACTGTTAACACCAATGGACAATTCACAGTTCTCATCTTACTTGACCCATCAGTAGCATTTGATACAGTTGATTACTTCCTCTTCCTTGATATGTTTTCTTTACCTGCTCCTTGGGCACCACACTCTTCTCCCCCTCCTCCCAACCTCCTAATACTGGAATCTCCAGGGCTCAGTCCTTGGTCCTTTCTTTCTATGTCCTTTTATTGCTTTTTCTGTCTTTCTGTTTTTACTCCCTGTGTGGTTTTATCAATTCTCAAAGCTTTAAATACCATTTACATGCGGACAACTTCCAAATTTGCATCTCCAGCCCAAGACTGTCTCCTGAGTTTCAGAATCAGTGTCCAACTACCTACTCAACATCTCCATTTGGATGTCTCATGAACATCTCAAGCTCAAGATGGCTAAACCCAGACCCCCGATCTTCCCCCACAAACCAGCTCCACCTATGGTATTCCCCGTATCAGTTGCTGGCAGCTCCATTCTTCTGTTGACTCAGGTCAAAAACCTTGGCATCATTTTTCACTCCTTTCTTTCTGTTACACCCACATCTAATCCATCAGGAACTTCTGGCTCTACATTCAATATTTCTCTAAATCAGACCACTTTTACACTTCCACAGCTAGCACCCTTGTCTGAGCCATTATCATCTCTCACCTAGATTGTTACAACTCTTTCTTTTTTTTTTGGCCACACCTCGCGGCATGCGGGATCTTAGTTCCCTGACCAGGGATCAGGGATTGAACCCACACCCCCTGCAGTGGAAGCAGGGATTCTTAACCACTAGACCGCCAGGGGAATCCCTAAAGTTATTTCCTAACGTGTCTCCCTGCTCCTACATTTGCCCCTTTATAATTTATTTTAATTCCAGGCCAAAGGGATCCTTTAAAACTGTAAGTCAAATCACATCACTTCTTTGTCCAAAATTCGGAGGGTCCCAAAAGATCTGGACCCTGTAATCTCTCTAAACTCACCTTTTTCTACACTCCTCCTTCCTGACTTTCTGCAGCCACTCTGGTGTCCTTGATGTTCCCCAAAAACAGCAGGCTGCTCCCATCTCAGGGCCTCTGCACTGTTTCTACAGCCAGAAACACTATCTTTATCTCCCTCCCAGTTACTCACTTTACTCCTTCAAGTCTCTACCTTTTCAGTGACCACTCCTGACTCCCAGCATTCCCATTTTCATTACGCTGTTCTACTTTTTCTTTATTCCATGACACTTATCATCTTCTAATAGTCTATATAAGTTAATTTTTATTGTTTTACTGTTTATTTCCTGTCTCTCCTGCTAGAACGACTGTGTCCCACAGGGATGGGGATCTTTGTCTATTTTGTTCTCTTGTCTATCCCATGCACCAAGAACAATGTCTAGTGTATAGCAGGCACTCAAAAATATTAGTTGAATATGAATAAATGAATGAGGCAGGTTTTAGACCTGAGTATTTTTACTATATAATGTTCTCTTCTGGGCCATCCTGAGTGTGGTATGATGACATTATGTTTTGAGGAGGGGCTTGTGAGATTTGTACTGTGCTTGAGAAGGAAGTAGGGGAAATGGATGGGAGAAATAAAATTTCCTTCTTTTTCCCTTCCCCAATTTTTCTTTTTGGTCCCCATATCTCCTCTTTTTGCTTTCTGTTAAGTTTTGTGTGCATTCTTATGTCATTTTGTTTTCTCTCTTGTCTTATTATGCACTCATTTCTAGGGGTAATTCGGTTCATTCCATCACCAAATATACTTCCATTTTCCATGCGAGTGATACATTTTCTTTTTTCATGCAAGTAAAGGAAGATATTGATAATACTAAACTTTCCTCTTCTTTCTACTGCTTTCCTGTGCCCAGACCTTCTGGTCCATTGGCCTTTAAAAAATAACAACAACAAAAAATGAATTTTCTTGTATAAGTAAATTCTGAATTGACTCTACTAGGGTTTCAGAAAGTTGTCTAAAAGGATCTCATTTAGTTATTAATTTTGTATGATTGGTTTCATTGAAGCTAGTCACACTGGTCACCTTTCAGTATTTAAAACAAATAAATAAAACCTAACATAAAAATGCATTTAGAAAGGATGGATAAAGTTCAAACTGCAGAGGTCGAGGTTTTGTGGCTTATCATCTTTTCTAGTGTTTGAACACTGACAAACAATTACTCCCCAAAATAGAAGTGACACTTTCAAAAGTCCTCAGATACCTCGGGAGGGTTTGCGAGGTACAAGGGATGTCTGTGTGTAGTGTACACATTTCATACTGGTGACCAAGAGCGTTATTTTGTTATTTGTGGAGATCTGAATCTTTAGCACACAAGGTTTTCCTGAATTTCCAATTATATTGGACATAATGGTATTATAAAGCAAACAAATTTGTTTTCTGAAATTAATGGAAGAGTTAATTTTTTCATGTGTAATTTAAGTCAGATCAATTTAAAATTAGGTATTTAAACATATGTAAATAGTATGTGGAACAAGCATACTCGTTATAATGTAATTACAACCCAGCTTTATTTTTTAATCTCCCGCTAGCCCTTTACATTCAGTAGGGACAATGAAAACTTGGCCCTGATGAAAACTCAGACTGGTCCCACAGCTTTTCTGCCCACTCTTGGGTAACAGACAGTCCTGACACCCTTTTAGATTGTAAACACAGCCTCTAGAGATCTCAGTCAAAGCCCCAAACTCAAATTCCTTTCCCTTTCCTAGCTGGGACCTGCTTGGGCTGAACACCCGCAGCAGTGGGTAGTGAGATGGGGCATGGCTGGCTTCTCTATTCCTCTACTTTCCGCTTCTCCCCTGAGCCCTCTCCTAGTGGCTCTGGGTGTCCAGCTCCATCCCACACCCTCCAAGGAGGCTTTCCTCCTAGAGGACAGACCCAAGATGACCCCACACGGCAAACATTCACAGTTGCCCTTCTGGTCACCCCCAGGGAGGCTACACCGTAGAGATTCAGCCCACTTCTCCAGCTCTAGATGTGCCAGACATGAGTCAGCTCCCAAGCCTATCTACTCCCCAACTATGGGGGTCACAGCATAGTTTTCTCCAGATACGCCCTTCTCACTAGGTCCTTTCTCCTTCTCTCTTTCAACTTTTATTTTCTTAAAGCAAGGTGAGGGGACTCCCGAGGCATAGAACTGAGAGTGAGGGAAAGTTCGTCTTTGCGGCAGAATGCCCATTCATAAATGGGGGAAGGTAATTGTAATAACCCCCTACTATAATAACTGCTGCAGGCAGGGATCGGCAGTGGATGCCAAATCCGGGTTGTGAGGAACCAGGCTATTCACATGGTCACAAAGAATCACACCCCAGCATATTTATTCACTATGGTACCAAGTCTTAAAGGTACCGTCACAGTGGAGAAAACTGACAGATATCACCTTAACCGAGTGATCAACTTGAATATGACCAGTAATAGAGAGTGACCCTCCAGGGACCGCAGAGAGACACACTGAGAAGGACCCAACATCACCTGTGTATCTTCTTGCCAAAGATGCTTGATCTTAATATAATCATGAGAAAACAATCAGACAAATCCAGACTGAGAGACATGCTCCAAAACAACTGGCTTGGATTTTTTAAAAAAATGTCAGTGTTGTTAAAGAGAAAAAAAAGGTGAGGAACGATTTTAGACTATAAGAGATTAAAAAACCATTACTACTAAGTGCAATGTGGGGCTCTTAATTCAATCACAGACTCATCTCCCTCTCAAACAACAACAACGGAATCCTAAAAAGGACATTTTAGGAAATTTAAGTATGGCTTGTGTAGACAACAGTGGTGTATCAACGTTAAAGTTCTTGGGTGTGATGAGTGCATGATGCTTTTGTGGAAGAATGCTGCATCTCAGGAGAGAGAGAAGAAAGTATTTATGGGTGAAAGGTCACAGTGCAAGAGAACAAGAGAGGGCAAAATAGAGGCAAAATACAGCACAATTTGGTAAATCTAGGTAAAGAGCGTTGGCTGTTTATTTCTTCAACTTTTCTGTAGGTTTTTAATTTCTCAAAATAAAATGTCAGGGGAAGAAAGAGACACAGAGCCAGCTCTGGCCCTTTTCCTTTGCAAGTACAGTAAGTCCCCTACATATGCACCTGCAAGGTGCAAATTTTCAAAGATGGGAACGTGCGTTCGCATGTCCAATCACCTAAGTTAGTTCATGTGTCTGGTGTACACTGTCACGTGTGTGCATACTCTACAAGTGGTTGTGCTTTTGTGTACTTTACTGTACAGTACTGTATAGAGTACAGTATCTTTATTTCAAGCCCAGGATGTCCGGAAGCAAGCGTAAAAGCAGCGGTGATGTAGCTGGTACTACTGTACTTTTCAAGGTACTGTACTGTAAGGTTAAAACTGTTTTATTTATTTTTTGTGTTTGTTTGTTTTCTATGTATTATTTGTGTGAAAAGTATTATAAACCTATTACAGTACAGTACTATACAGGTGATTGCGTTAGTTGGGTACCTAGGCTAACTTTGTTGGACTTACGAACAAATTGGACATAAAACACGCTCTTGGAACAGAATTCGTTCGTATGTAGGATACTTACTATATACAAATGAAGATTTGACATCTCTCTTTGAAATTCACCAATTTTCAGCTGTGTCTCCATGCCTGGTTGAAACTTCAGTTACGACACCTTAATATATGTATTATACACACACACACACACACACGTAACAATAACAATCTCAAAATATTTGTGCAGGGCATTAAGAATCAAACGTTCCCACTTATCTCACGTTATTGTCACAACAATCTTGGAAATAGCTAGAACAGGTACTGTTTCTATTCTTCCCATTTTCCAAATGAAAAGCGGAGCAGCAGTAACTGAGCAACTCAAGCAAGTTCACACGCCTAAGACTAGCATCCTCGTCCTCTGATTGCAGATCCTGTATTTTTTCATTACACATATTCAACATCCAGGAGGGCTTTAAAAAGCCATTGAGCTTTTCATTACTTCATTTTTTACAGAAAGTGAGAGAGAGTCTTAAGGGTATTTGTTTATCCCCACTGTCTGAGAATTCCAGATTAGCTATGCCACAGGTGGCTCTGCTCAGCCCACTGAATTCACATACTAGTAAACCCTGAGCGAGACGCTGCTCTGACAGACAGCTAAAACCCACAGCCCCACCTGCCCGGGCTGGAGAGCTGGATAATGTTAGTCTCCCCATGTCACCGCAGATCAGCTACAGCACAATGAGGAACTTAAAAAGATGAATTCCCCTGAGATTGAGTTGACATCCCCTCAGAATATGGAGGTGAATATTGTCACAACTCCAGCTACTTTCAGAGAGATAACTCACACAGAAGGAAGCTCACATGAGTCACAAACCCACAGCCCCAGAATACTAAGCAATTCTGTTTCCACCTGACAGCTGGGGTGAGCAGAAGCCGTCTCCGTTCTCTCTCTTTTTATTCTTGATTAAAAACAACTTAAGGAAAAAAAAAAAAAAACACCCTTTCTGAGCTTGGTGAAGACCACAGATTTGTGGTGAGGAGGTACAATGGGCCTCCAGACACATGGCCCACGTTGTTTCTCCTTTTGTGTGTTACTAGTGATAGCAGTTGTATCCCTTCTGCCTTCACTGTTGACTGAAGATGTGAAGAAAGGGAAAAAAGGGAGAGAGAGTAGAGGAAGTAGGTAAATTGCATAGAATATTACCAGGATCCTCCCTTCCAAAAGGATTTTATGAAATGAGGTTAGGAATCTTTGGCTTCCATAGAAAGCACAAAATATACCCATAAATGTTTACAAATTATTATCGGGAATATTGTTTCCTTTAAAGCCAGCTTATCACATATTTTCTTTAGCCTTGGCAAACTTAACTTCTCAGTATGTTCTAAAACTCCTATTCTCTCTATGGAATCTAGTTGGAAAATGAAAATTGTTAACCAGGGCTCTGTTCCTGTTAGATACATATCAGAGTGATCCATGCTCCAAACTCTGGAAATTTTTCCAATGGCCCTAGAAGTTGACTCTGCAAATCTGAGACAGCATGCCAACAAGTAAGGGTGGTGAACTCTGTAATGTGCCTTTGCTGTGTTACTTAAGATTATTCAGTTCTGCTCAAGAAAGTGAGAGAAGTGAATAAGGAGGATAAATGAAACTGGCTAGAGAAACAAGAAGCTTGTGAGACAGGCAGAATTCACATAATGTGTGAGTTCACATAACAGTAAGACTAAGTGGATTAGTAAGCTCTGAGTCATGGTAGCCATAGACAAAGTAGAAAATGTGTGTACTGAGCATTGAGGGAAGGGTGATGATATTCACAATGCATCCTTATGCCTATGACATGAAACACAAAACATTCAAGATACACTAAATAGGGCTTCCCTGGTGGCGCAGTGGTTAAGAATCTGCCTGCCAATGCAGCGGGCACGGGTTTGAGCCCTGGTCCGGGAAGATCCCACATGCCACGGAGCAACTAAGCCCATGCTGTACAACTACTGAGCCTGCGCTCTAGAGCCCGTGAGCCACAACTACTGAGCCCCCGTGCCACAACTACTGAAGCCTGTGTGCCTAGAGCCCGTACTCTGCAACAAGAAAAGCCACCGTGGTGAGGTGCCTGCTCACTGCAATGAAGAGTAGCCCCTGCTCGCCGCAACTAGAGAAAGCCTGCACGCAGCAACGAAGACCCAATGCAGCCAAAAGTAAAATAAATAAATTTAAAGAAAAAAGATACACTAAATATACATGAACCATATGAGGACTCAAAGTCTTTTTTTGTATACTTTTCATTGTCAAGTGTGGTCTTAAATTAGTCACCCACTGGTGACCCCATTCTGGCTTCAAAAATCCTCTGTGCAAGAAATGCAAAGAGTCCATATCTGCACATCAGACTAACTGGTGAACTACAGTTAATGGCTAGGTGGATTTGTCCCTGAGTCTTTCCAATAGAGCTATTGACCCAGGCACCTTCTGTCTGCTGGTACAGATATTCAAAAAATATCAATTGAATGAGTGAATCTTATTATTGAGTTTTTTTCTAGATACACTTTTGAAATAAAATCACAGGCTTAAGATCACCTTTTGACTGAATAGATTAACCCTGGAAAATCTATAATTACACAATTTTAAAGGGCATGGAGAATTTCAGAGCAAAAATTTCAAGGAGAAAAATGTGAGCTAGAAAATAATTCTATTACCAACCGTGTACCTTGATTCTACATGGCCTCACCGCAGACCCTGGCTAACCCTGCAGCTTGGCTACCTTCATTTGATTTTCATCACATAATTTTAGAGTCTTAGTCATCTCCTATGCTTACCTTTGAGAGAGACCCAGAGAGAAGGGAGTTTTTTGTGTATGTGTGTTGTGCGGGGCGTTCTAGAAATGAGGCTTCTGTTTCTTCCCCTGCTGTGAGTGAGGTGCTGTACCCACAATGCTAACTCCTTCAGAAACCACTTTATATGTTACCTCCATTTTCAGGGGAGGAGACTGAGCCTCAGTGAGGATAGAAACTTGCCCTAGGCATACAGTCTAACAGGTAGCAAAGCCAGGATTTAAAGCTGTGTCTATCTGATGCCTTCCCAGTCCATTTTATAGAAATATTGTCCTAATGAGAAGGAGGCCCACGATGACAGAAACATGAGATTTTTCTAAAAAACCACACCAGAGACTGAAAGAACACGAAATGAACTCAACCATCCCCCCATGTTATTTCTTAGAATGAATGAAATTAATTTCTTTTTTAACAGCATGACTTGGTGTTCTGTAAAGGATAAAATATCAGCTGAATACGTCTAAAGCAGCAGTAAATTGGTGAATTCACAGTTAAAATGGAAATAAAACTGATTTAGTAAAATAGGAACACAATTTTTTTTTTTTTTTTTTGCCATGGGCTTGGTAGGGTTTGGCTCATCCTCTTAGATATGAAAATCACTTTCTCCAAATTAATTTCTTGAAAACTAGCTGTCCTAGCCTTTCAAGCCAGGAGGTTAGATTGATCTGATGAACACCAGAGGCCCTCAGAGCATCCTGGCCAGGGTCAGAAATGAAATGGGTTAGATAATTTTAATATTTGGTATAGTAATCCTCAGGGGCAACTGAACTGCAAAAGAATCATGCCTCCATTCGTTTCTGCTCATTTAGGTATCAGCTAGATTTCTGGAGAGAGATCTGGCATCTGGATGCTGCTGTTAAAGAGAGATGAGGAGAAATGGGATGTAAAGAGTGTCCTGGCGCCCTTTGCCAGCAACCTATCCTTCTTAGTATCACCCTAAAATATGCTGAACCAGATCAGGTACCAGAATGTTCATAGATGTTAGGAAACCAAAATAGGTTTTCAAGTAGAGAAAGGTGATGGTGGATCTATTGAACGTTAGAGCTTCATTCATTCAATCGAACAACTTGTTCACTCATCCATCTAATCATCCATCTATCTATCCATCCATCCACACAATAAATACTTATTGAGCCCCTAGTATGTGTCTGGTGCTCTGCTAGACTTGAACTAGAGTTTATAGACCTGTGTGGCCAAATAGTAGCCACTAGCCACATGTGGTTATTGAGCACTTGAAATGTGGCTGGCCCAAATTAAGATGTGCTATAAGTGTGAAATACATAACAGATTTCAAAGACTTAGTATGAAAAAAAGTAATGTAAAATATCTCCTCAGTAATTTTTATATTGATTGCATGTTGAAATGATAATTTTTTATATATTGGCTTAAATTAAAATATATTTTTACAATTAATCTCACCTGTTTCTTTTTACTTTTTAAATGTAAGTAATAGAAAATTGAAAATACATATGTGGCTTTCAAAATATTTCTATGCAACAACACTGTTATAGCCTATTGGCAGAAGATTTCTTCCTATTATGTTCTTTTGCGGGGGACAGATTAGGGGGTTTTTCAGGGAAGAAAATAAAATACAAAGGCAGAAGGGATGATCCATGGTGGTTAGACAATATTTCTAGGTTTGGGGATCATTACATTTTTGTTCTGAAAACTTTACTTTGGATGCTAAATATCCAGGTCCAGTGTTCTGGAATTGAGAAAGTGTAGAAAATTTGGGATCCTGCAATGTTTGCCACTCTCTGGTATTTCCTGAGCTGTCATCGGATGTCCTAGATTCCTGAATATCTGTAGATTCCTGCTGGCATATGTGGACAGTAAAAAGATGGCTTAGAAAGAAGGAAATTCTTTTGGAATAGGTTGTTTGACATGATGATGTTATGGGAATTAAGTGAAGCTAACTTTGATCTTGTCTCTCTTATTTGAAATAAGACATCTGGGTTGTTTTATGTCTGCATTGACCTAGTAGCAGGAAAAAAATAAATAATTTGAACAGTAATTAGATTGAGAATAACATCTAATGACTCTGGGAGTTTGCGAGATTAACTAGTTTTGGCAAAAAATTCTAAATAAATAAAAGAGGACTCAATTCCAACTTTTTTTAAATTAAAACTTAATTAAAATGTAATTTAATTTTAAAATCATCATATTCTCAGATCAATGAATTTAGTGGCCTTTCTTCTTTCCTTTTTTAAAAAGCTACATAAACTAAAATGGGTCCCCTCTTTTTTCTACTATTCACAAGTGGTACATGGTTTATAGCCTCCTTTCATGCCCATAATCATGCTCAGTTATTTCCTCTCTGGATCAATGAGAAGAGTATGGATGGAGAAGTTAGCCCAGCACTTGTGAATGACAGAAAACCACACCAAAAACTCCTAGTGCAGGTCCTCAGACACACAAATGCTCTGTGTCTATCCATGTCCAACATGATTCATGTTGGAATGAACTTTCTTTTGACTAATGAGCTTAAGAGAAGATTTTGAAATATACTTTGGGGATTTATGGAAGTGAGAGACTTAAGAATGTGAGTATCATGGAGCTCAAGGAACTGTCAGTGACTCTACTGGGAAGAACACAGAAGTATAAGAAAGAAGAAATGGGACATGGGACTGATTTTTTCTGGAATTGGAAAACATGCCATCAACGCCAGATATTATAGCAGAGACAGATGGCATGGCAGGTGCTGTGAAAGAAAAATGAATTACTACTAGGTGAGCCAGAAAAAATAAACAAGAAGGACAGAGGAAAAAGTATACAAGTTCCCCTCTGTTGTCAGGAACATCTTCCCATAGCTGTAAAATGTCTAATTGCATTCCACAGGGTTGTAGATTACAAAGGCAGTCTCACCTCCTTCTCCATTGGTTGCACTTTGGGAATTTATGGCCATTCTTTTGAAAGGACTCACTTTTTGTCTAGTGGCTTTCTAAGGAAGGAGGGAAGGCAACAACTAATTTGATACATGATGCCAATATTATGAAGATGCTACTGCTAATCTTTTTCTGGCTCAATTTGTTGTCATCTGATATGTAGAAACTGGATGAAACTCACGTTGGTTTATTCCCAATTAACATCCTTTCATGGTGCGAATCAAGAGGATGGGGTTGGCATTTTAATAAATTTAAATCGAAGTTGTTTAAAATGAGTCTTAGAAAGCTGGGCTAAGTTCTCTCATTAGCTCCCCAGGGTTTAATATAGGTGCCTTGGCAAAATCATAAGTTAGGGTGTGTTGTGGGTCCATGGAATTGACGGGAATGGTTGAAACCAATAAAGGTGATCTACAAATGTTAAGGGTTTACTGTGAGGCACACATACAAAGAACAGTGCCAACATATGTAGATTTAATATAGGAAAATTCAGCAATATGCACTTGGCAACCACTGTTCCATCTCTTATATTAGACAGAAATGGATGCAGTTGAGCCTAAAATTGCCAATGTGAGTTGCTAAAGTAAGAAAAGTATGTGAATGATATTAAGGCCGTTACCAAAAAAAAAAAAAAAGGTGTCTGGGAAAGTATCTAGTGATGGTTTTGTCACTATATTTGGAGAAGAAATTGAGTAATTAAAGGCTATAGAGTAACACTGACAACAAGTCATTACTATAGGGTTTTCAAGGGTAATTTTGACTATACGTAACATTTAGTTTTCTATTGTTTTTAGAAACCCTAATAGCCTTCCTAAGGTAGAACTTTCACTCACATACACACATATATGATTCACAAAATCATTGCAAAAATGAAACTTAATAACAACATGGAATCCAGACATAGCTTACACACCTTTTTTTTTTTTTTTCATTTTTAGAAGAGAAAATGAACCCAAGGCTACCTGGAAATCCCTGTCTATTTCTTATTTTTTTCTTATTTCCTATTTCTTCTTCTCTCTGTTGCCCAGATCAGTCCTTTCCTCTGTTACAGTAAAGAAGGAAAGACTAAATATAGAGAATGAGTTTCTAGAGACTAATACCAAACTGGCCCTTCCATCTGGCTCACCTTGGAACAAATGAGTATATTGTTTGAGGATACACATTTTCTGCAAAGCTAGGGAGACATCACAGGGAAGCTATTTCAATCTGGAATAAGTCCTAAATGGGGACTTGCCTGTAGTGTGAACCTGCTAAGTCATCCCAGAGGAATAAGCCTCGGAGTCTTATGTGCCAGGCAGGAGTGGATCTCCCTTTGCTGGGGGTGGGAGAGAGAAGGCTACATTCCAGCATAAGGAGGTTGGTTGCCGCAGAGCTTTGAAATGCCATGTTTCTTGACCTTATCAACAAGTACAAATCTCTACTTGACACCCTTCATTAGACTTCTGAACTTGGACAATGACTCATGATAAAACAGCTTCCAGGGCTTCCCTGGTGGCGCAGTGGTTGAGAGTCCGCCTGCCGATGCAGGAGACATGGGTTCATGCCCCGAACCCCGGTCTGGGAAGATCCCACATGCCACAGAGCAGCTAGGCCCGTGAGCCATGGCCGCTGGACCTGCACGTCTGGAGCCTGTGCTCCACAGCGGGAGAGGCCACAACAGTGAGAGGCCCGCGTACTACAAAAAAAAAAACCCAAAAAACAGCTTCTTATTCTGCTTTGTGGTATTTTTTGTAAGAAACTCAGAGAAAATGTAAAAATTCTCTGATTCCAGCGGAGGCTGGTTAATGCTGCAGTTATACATTCTACCAGGTAGCAATCTGGTTTGTTTTCGTTTTCTATGTTTTGAAGCTCCCTTCTGATAAATGTCAACACATAATTAGTCTTTATATAAGAGGTACCATTATCTTATCAGTATCACATAGTTTGGCTCCTAATTGAGAATTTTCTCCTTCTGTAGGTATATAATGCAAATTATAATGTTTTCTGTTTCAGAGACTTCTATATTATATCCCTCAGATTAAAGATAGTGGTAGAATGGGGAAAATGAGCCAAAAAAAAAAGATGCTGAAAAATCCCAGATGTTCTTCTTTCCTGTACATAGCATAATTGCAAAGGACATTTTTCCAAAGAGGAAAATAGTCACTAGGCACTTAAAATGGGAAGCAATTTCAGTCTTTCACAGCCGCCACTGAATGGCATTTTACTTGACGATTGTGCTCACGCGATAGCTTCAGTGCTCTGTTTTAATGTGGCATTGAGAATAGTGTGACATCATATTATCCTTGCAATAAGCACTTCTTACACTAATAAAATGTTTATGATTTGCTTTATCAAACACCTATTCTTTGCTTTGATAAAAATATGCATTTTATGTCATTTCCATGGATAATTTCTTATTATGAATTTCCAACACTGATATTGCTTTATAATAAACTCCTAATTTACTCAAATCAAAAAAGCAGAAAACTCTAAGAGAAAATTAGATATATAAATATATATTTTAACCATTTCTCTGTGGTTGAAAAAGACATAAATAGCAAGGAAAATAGTTTCCACAACTTTTATTTTCAGAAATGCAGCCTACAGAAATATTTATATACACTGCAATCATTTATAACTTCTATAACCCTCTAGCAAGAACAAACCTTTACAGAACCTGATTTATTACAGGATCCTGAACTACCTTTTGAATCATCAAAACTAAATTTACCTTAGTGTAATTTTATGTCAAGTATTCTAATTCTTTAAAAATTTGTAAAATCCATGTCATATAGTAAATCTCAAATAACCAAAACATTATTTTTTTCATTCTTTTTCCCAAATATCTTCATTCTCATTCACCTCAGGTATATGATAATCCATATGATTATAAATCTCAATTAACTAGAACCTTCTTTTAAATTTTTCCTCCCAAACTATCTTCAATCATCCTAGGTAGTTTCCATAAATAAATGCAGATTGAAGAAAATCTGGTTTTAGGAACATTCTGAAAGCTTCCACAGGGAGATACTTAAATTGTCTTTAAACAGTTGTTAACACAATGGAGATAAAATATTGCAGCTCTTTGAGAATCAAAAACCAGATTGCAACGAAGAGTCACATTTTCAAGTAGTCGTTCCTGTAAAGCCTCTGCTCATGGTAGCACTTAGCACTTATCACCACAGATTGGAGACTAATCTGACCTAGAGTCATTATAAAGTAAGAATACCCTCAGAGAACTCACTCCAAAATAATGATGGCTGGGTTATAAATTCCCCTTCCAATTACGTTTATTGTTTTAGTTGACAAAATCACAGAAGTGAAAGGAACCTGGAGAAAGTGAGCACTGTAATGGTAGGAGCCACACTCCCGGCGCCTGCAACTGCTTAAAAATTAATGAAGATGCAGGATGTGGAGCACTGACTTTGTGGGTAAATATTGAGGCTGAAAGACATCGACTGGAAAGGTTTTTATTTTTCACGTTCAGTCAAATCAGTCTGAATATATTTCATTTCCTACTGTGAGTGGAATAAGTCGTCAAGCTAGAATCAATAACTCTAGAGTCTTTTATTACATTTCTTCACTCACCTTCCATGGGGGTGTTACTGTCTGGTCGATTTGCGAAGACTACATCCACATACTCGAGCTGCAGCCTCTGGAGGGAGCCCTTCAGTCCTGGGAACAGAAGCAGGAAAACCTCAAAAAATCTAAATATGAGCACTATTAGAAATAGTTGAAGCTTGGTTTCCTTCAAGAATTTACTTTAAAAAAGAAAAAGCATTGGATTAGTTTCAAAAAAGACATTGAATACTGTGATGTGTTTATTGGCCCCTAGAACCTTTTAAAAATATATCAAGGGCTGACGTTGTCCCCAACAAAGAAAAGCCTTAGAACTTTCTCAATGGTATTAGTGCTCCACTGGAAATCCACACTTGGTAATGACTTTTCACAGTGGCTCCTGTGTGGCTGTGTCTAGAAGCAAAGTAATAAAAAGCAGCCTGAGTTTAACTTCTTTCTTCTTGAAAAATGCAAATTAATGTCATGTTTTGAATTACTTAATGGGCTTATAATGGGATGGAGATATATTTATTGCATATCAAAAACAATAAAATGGTGTAAGTCATAAATAAGTGACTGATAACCCCATCTTAATGTACACATGGGTTTTAATAGGAATAAAAGGGTTGGCAAATGAAGGCTTCGCTCAACATTTTACTAATTAAAACAAAAGTTCGAAGAACCTTAAATATAGCTGAGCCCTACCGTTTCTATTATTCCCCATTCTTTTGAGAAGAAACAAAAACACTAGAAGCCCTAAAGATTTAAGGGGTAATATAAAGGAAAGAGTGAGAGCTTAAAAAAAAAAAATCTGGAGCCAATAATCTATGTCTCAACCCTAACCACTGAGTCACATTCCTATGATTATGCAGAAAAAAATATTTAATTTCAGTAAAATTAATACTTCCCTGAGACAGAACATATTGTATATAGTATTATGCAACCAAAAGGATGACAGTGTTCAAGAATTATTTTCTCATTTCTATGAGGCACAGCATTTCCTTATCAGCCTATTTAATTCCACAGGAAGACTGGGGGTTTTTCTCTTTTTATTATAGGCGTAAAATTAATTGCATGTTAAATGAGGCTCTTATAAATTTAAATTTGGCTCATTTAAATTTGATTTTTCAAACTGGCTTATCAGCCAGCCACAATTACTTTTCTGACAGGAAGATGGAGTGCTTGAATACAGTTCTGGAAATATTTTTTCATTAATTGAGAAAGGATTGTCTGTGATGGTAGCTTGTTAAAAGAAGCACTGATGAAGAGATTAGGGCAGACAGGTGTTGTAAAGTCTAATGCCTGTTCTTAAAAAACCACTGGCTTTCAGGCTCGGGGTATTACCAGCTATCTCAATGGGCATCTTGAAATTAAATTCAGCTTAAAAAGCACTATGATATGAGCCACCTTTGGAAGCAGCTGTGTGTATGGAGGAGGTAAGGAGAGGAAAAGATAATTAAGCAAACAATAATAGGGTATCCCAAGGTCTGAAGGGTTGGAAATCTGTACTCTAGCATGTGAACCCACTTGGGTTATTTGACCTTTTTGTGTGTGACTCAGTTCTCTAACCTGTAGTGGAGATAACAATACTTACAACCTTCAGGATCGCTGCTCCAGAGAGCAGATAAAATCAGTTGGTGAGCACTTGGTAAGTGCAACAGTCTATAGAAGTGCGGTAGTTATAACAGTGGTGCTCACATCTGGAAAGACTCAAGATGAATGGTGCCAAAGACTAGATGCCAAAGATTTTCACTGGACCTCCTGGTTTTAAAGGGAGACATTCTGGCCCATGCCTGGCACTGGAAACAAAGTGTCCTCCTTTCTGATGATGGCACTCTCCCTCTGTGCTCTTCTGAACAGCTCAGTGTGGGCTGAGAGAAACTAGAAGGAGCTATGACTAACTCTGACCTGTTGGAATGCAGTGTGATCAGTCACAACGTAAGTCCTTTCCTCTTCCATGCCATAAGCAAGTACTGAGTTCCAATTTGATCTGAAGCTGTGCTGGGCTCTGGGGGGTTAAAGATGCATGGACATGGTATTTGTATTTATCTCCAGGGACCAAACAGTACATACTGAGAGCATCTCTTGGCAAAGGTTCATAGTTCAAGGTAATAGTATGCACCCATAAATAATGACATGGACTTGATAGAATGACAGTCTCATTGTATTCAGTCATTCCTCATCTCTCAATTCTTTCTCCGGAAAGCCTTTTTTCTTGATATTTAGGCCAAGATTCAAGAGTATTCACGTGAGAATATAAGAAATGATGTGTTGTATCCTGTCAATGATCCACCAGGTCTCTACTCTGACTCTGAAGTGGAGTAAAAGGAGGTTGTGCACCTAAGAGACACTGTCTGCTCACTTTGAAAATCTCAATCACATAAAGTCTTGTAATCCATGGCACGAGTTTTGGATTTTACTCTTTGTGAGATGGAAAGACGTTGGTGAGGGGCTGGGAGGTAAAGAAATGGAGTTAAGTTGGGGAAATGATGATATCAGATTTGTGTTCTGAACTGATCTCTTGGCCTGCTGAGAGTGACCTTCAGGGGCGAGAGTGACAGCAGGGAGGGGAGACCAGTGAGGAGGTCACTGTAGTAGACAACGCTTGGACCAAGTTGATGAGAAGTGTTCAAATTCGGGACAAGTTGTATAGGTAGAAATAAGAGGACTCTTGGTGTACTGAATATAAAGTGTGGAGGTAGAGGTATCAAGGAGGACTCTTAGACGTTTGGCCTGAGAAGTTAAGTGACTGTTAGTAAATGAGAAAGTCACGGGAGAAGCAGATTGGTGGTGGTGTTGGGAGCCATGATGGGTCTGAGCAGCACATCAGTCAACCCCACGGAGCTCTTGGCTGCTGGATGGACCAGTCTGGCATTCAGAGGAGAGGTCTTCATGCAGGTGCGGCACAGGCCTTGGGATCCAGGGTACTAAATCGCGCTGGCTTCAATGACTTTGCCAGTCTCTTAGCCTCTTTGGACCTTAGTAGCCTCACCTGTCCACAGACAAAATGGAGCTAGATGGTCTTTCTGTTTTGATCTTTCATGTGACTACAAAACAAATCAGGTAGTCCTGGCTTTTTCTATTTGGATGCTTTAATCTTGTAGCAACATAAAGACATGCTAACAAGTGTCTCCTTGAGAGCCATTTAGGGTTTATCTCCAATAAACAAATAGTCATATTCTACCTCTACTTAGCAAATGTTTGTTGATCATTGGCTTGGGGCCAAGTATTGTTTTAAGTTGAAGTAGATGTGCAAAAATGCATTAACCTTGGCTCCAGAGCGGCATCCGAATGGCTAATCATGACCTAAGGAGGTAAGTGATCCCGTGCAGCGAATGCACTTGCTGAAGGCACTTTTGACATTGGCCTGTCCCTTGGTGCTAACCCAGTGTCTGTGGGAGTGAAGACAGGAGAAGCAGGAGAAACGTTCCCTGCTCTTGAGGAGATGTCTAGATGTTAACTGGCAAGTCCTCAAAAGTCCACAGGAGAATAAATTATGTAAAGAAAATAGCTTTCAAGTGACTATAGTAAAAAGAAATCTAAGTTAATCTCTCTTTTAGGTTCTGAAGTGTAACAGGAACTGTATTGTTCATAAGGTGAAAATTGATTCAATTTAAGCCTATTTCATAGGCGTCTAAAGGAATATGTTCATTCCAGATGTTAAGCAGTTTTGGCAGGGTTAGAGGTGGAACATGTGTTCATCATTGCAGATTTAACTCTGTAGAAACAAGGCCACGAGCAGTTTGGAAATTCTGCAATGTTCTCTTCAAATAGGCCGTGTCATCATCCTCTACTCCTATGGCATATTTGTTTCCCGATCAGGCTTGAAAAAAAATGTTGCCTTAAATAATGTACACTGCTTCCCAATATAATTTTCCAGCTTCTTCTCGGCAGACCTCTCAGTCATGATTTGAGACATGCTTCTTTTTATAAAGACTGCCCTGCACTAGAATAATATAACTGGCTACACCTCCCATTATGAAACATGATTGTTTTGGGTGGGTGATTTCAGTTTACCATGAACATGCTGCACTGGGAAGGAATCCTGTGGTGAATCCATTTGTTAAGAAATTTATTCTTTAATTGAAAAATCATCAATTGTCTCTTTTTTAAAAAGTTCAGATAGTAGGGTTTAATATCTGCCATTCATTAAAAAGTTTCAAGTGGAGCTTTCTCAGATTATTTTCCTCTCCTCCTCCTAAAACAAGGACAGTGGGTTTGTGTATTGAATCACATAACAAAACTGTTGTTTACCTGAAAGGCAAATACAGACTTAAACACAGCTTTTGCCTATAAAATCACAGAAACAATTTACTTATGCTTACAATTTGACTTACCAAACTATTTCCATTCTTTCATGTTAGATACTAAAGAGCTTTGATCTGCTAAATTTTAACACTGGCACAAATTTGGGTTTAATGAATGTTTGTGGAATGGCTGAATGGATAAATAGACTTTCAGAGCCTGGGAGGATCCTGTGATTCCAAATGAATATAATAAACCTATTAGTGAAATTTCTACTCCCTCCTTATTAATCTAAGGAGAATGTTGTTTCTAGCTGGATCTAAGTCAAGGACTTTGGGCTCACTGAAAAGGTCTTTCATATGACTTTTTTCAAAATTGCATTATGCCCAAATCAAGCTAATTTTACACTCTAAAAACTAACTCAGGTGGCCAAGGTCACCCAGCCCACAAGTGGCCTGAACTCTACATGAATTGGACTTCTGTCTCATTCTTTAACAGTGCTTCTCAAATTTAATGTGCCTATGAAATCCAATGTTGAATAAAGTCATCCTCATCACAGGCCAAGTACCAATGAAACCTGAGGATAATGATTTGTAAACTTTTTCAAAATTTATTCTGGGTCTAGAAATCTCACGTCCCTTCTTTTTTTCTGTAAAATTCACTCAATTCCCTAATTTCAGCCTGCCTAGAAATATCCTTTGAGCTGAATCTTGCAGTCATGAGTATTTTTGTCTTTGGCTGAAACTATAAACTGCAAAATACCACCAACAGTAACAACATAATAATTGATCCCAATTCTTCTTCAACCTCAAAAGTTTGAAATTTTGTATTAGCTTGAATCTGGGTCAATTTGAATTTCAGCTGAACTGGTTTATCCATCCTGAGAGATTAGTTCCCAAGAGGATTTCTGACTTATTTAAAAGGAGAGAGAATTTTATTTCTATTGAGTTGTATGTGGCTTGAAGAAAACTGACTTAAAAAGGAGAGTTCTGAAATTATGCATACACACTGGTAAATATTAAAGCAATAGAGATTCAGTGAAACGCACAGTAGCACAACTTCTCCATTCTTTTTCTCATCAATTTTTCTATTTCTTTGTTGATAGCTAGTGTAAATCACTTTCTGAATCTCTTTTTGACTCAATTAGATCAAAAAGAAAAGAAAAGAAAAACAAGAACTTTCTAGGCAGCACACTGCCACCATGTTTGTTCAGCTTGGTACACAAGCCAAAGACTTGGATTTTTTCTGTTTGACAAACTTTGTGGTAGATGACAAAAGTCACAGGGCAAATGCTAGAGCAGGAATGGTAACAGTTTGGGGAGGCAGGCTGGGTTTGACTGTACAATGTCAAACTGGATACTATGAACTGGGGAGGGATTTTGCTTGGGTAAGGAATTTGCAAGCTTTCTCAAGAGCTAGAATGTGGTCATTCATTGTGGCAGCCTCAGAATATTACTTACTTAGTGTCCTTATCCATAGGAAGAAGACTGGTAGTTACACTATTAAGAACGATGATGATGGTGATGATGACAAAAATAACATTTATTAAATGCTTATTATATGACAGACACTGTGCTCAATGTAAACAATCTAAGTTCAATCCCTGAACAGTAACCTTGTGAGGTAGGATATTGATAGCCCATCTCAGAGTCCAGGAGATGAGGATGAGTGAGGTTAAGTAACTTGCACAAAGTCCCCCAGCTCATAAATGACAAGAGTTGGAACTTGAACCAATATTTTTCTGATTTCAAAGCCCAGAAGCCTACAAATATACTAAAAACAGTTAGTGATTAATACATACATTTTTGTATTTATAAGTAAGTGTGTATAGGTAGATAGATAAATCAGTGACACTACAGGGAAAAGTAGGGAAGGCTATGCACTGTATTGTCAAAGTGTGGAATGAGATGAGGTGACCAAAGGGAGGAATTTACTTCTTCAACTATATTTATTTTGAAAGTAGTGGGATTAGAGTACATCTTATGTTTTGGGTGACTCTGGTATTTCATAAATGAAATTAGTTTTAAAATGGAGAAGAATCATTTGTCTCAATGATTAATTATGGATCTAAAGTTATAAAAATCTTGAATTTTTATGGAATTGTTCATGAACTAGTGTAAAGATGTTAGAAACATATGGCGGCCCCTTTTAACATTTTTCCTTTATTGCAAAATGTAGAAGCATAAAATTTTTGTAATATATAGACAAGCAAGAAATAAATAAAAAATTCCTCACAATTCTCATAATCCTTACAGTAGAGTACCAGTACTCTACTACATAATAGATCTTGGAGACTGTATTATTTCTTGTTTATTTCTAAATGATACCATTTTTGAGTACCATTGCAAAAGCAATGGCACTGTGAATCAATTACCTAGTAGTAACTTTCCACCAGTTTCTTTTAATGCATAGATGCTCTTTTTAAAAAAGCACAGTAGTCTTAACATATGTCCACATAAAAACTTGTACACAGACGTTCAAAGCAGCATTATTCATGATGGTCAAAAAGTGAAAACTCAAATGTCCATCGACTGATGACTGGATAAACAAACTGTGGTATACTCATACAATGGAATTTTATTTGGCAACAAAAAGGAATGAAGTACTGATACATGCTACAACATGGATGAACTGTATGCTAAGTGAAAGAAGCCAGTCACAAAGTATTACATATTGTATGATCTCATGTGTATGAAATGAGACGAAAGTGAATTAGTGGTTGCTTGGGCTGTAGGTAAGGAGGGGATAAGAAGTGACTCTTAGTAGGTACAAGGTTTCTTTTTGGGGAGATGAAGGTGTTTGAAAATCAAATTATGACGATGAGTGCACACTCTGTAATTATTCTCAGAGCCAATGAACTGTATATTTTAAATGGGTAAACTTTTATGGTATATAAATTATATCTCAATAAAGTTTTTAAAAAATCTTACAAAAGTGCCTTATTAACGTTAGCATAGCTGTAAAAGGGAAGAGTTCTAGAGAATCCAGTCTTTTTGAGTTTTCATTTTCCCCTCTATATCACTACACTCCCCACACTCAACCCCAGGAAGAAACGTGGTTGATTGTGGTTCTTTTTATAGAGAATTTTTTTCCCCTTCCAATGTGTTCTGAACTTGTTTGGTTGATACCTTTCTTGAATCGGCAGCCGACAAACAAAAATAAAATGGAAGCAATACTCACCTTCAATAATATGTTTTCTTGACAACCCTCTTTCCGTCTCAGCTCTGACAAGAAAAAGAAGCAAATGACTTTAAGTGGAGGTGTGCTTTTTTAAAAATCACTGTTTCAAAAGGACAGAATAATCATTCTAGACTGAATTGTTAATGGTATTCCCTGTTCTTAGCAAATTCTGCACCACTGCAGGCTGGGGAGAGAAGGCTGGTGGGCAGCACACCTAGCGGCTTTTCTTTGTAGACCCCAGGAGATAAACTAACCATCACTGTCATCATACCATGTAAATAACAACTCAGCTGTGCACACCTTGTCCATATATAATTTGACACTTGACACATGGCTCAACCTTCCCACCTTGTTTTTAACCAATCCCAAGCCAAACAAAACAAAACAAAACAAAAGCTTGACGTAAGTTTGCGAGCTTACTATAAGATTGTCGGGCTACTGACAACATTGGCTTTTCTGAGAAAGGAAGCAAATCTGAAAGTGACTTTTGACTTTCAAAAGAAATTAAACAACTATTTTCTTTTAAAAGGTGATGTACCGAGTCTTCCTTAGTTTCCTAAGAAGATGAATATTTAATGGACTTTTGCCTGCCCAGACCATTCTCAGACTCTAGCCAATTAGAAAGAAATGTGGTCCTTGAGTTTTAAAGTACTGATGAAATACTTCTTTAACACCAATGCCTTTGGCAACCCCCTTTTTAAAAAATTTATTTATTTTATTTTTGGCTGCGTCGGGTCTTCATTGCTGCATGCCGTCTTTCTCTAGTTGTGAGCAGGGGCTACTCTTTGTTGCGGCGTGCATGTTTCTCATTGTGGTAGCTTCTCTTGTTGCGGAGCATGGGCTCTAGGCATGCGGGCTTCAGTGGTTATGGCTCGCGGGCTCTAGAGCACAGGCTCAGTAGTTGTGGCGCACAGCACACAGGCTTAGTTGCTCCGTGGCATGTGGGATCTTAGACCAGGGATCGAACCTGTGTCCCCTGCATTGGCAGGTGGATTCTTAACTACTGCACCACCAGGGAAGTCCCAGCAACCCCCTTTTAAAACGTGGTAGTTTATCATGTGCCTTTGGTGATTTTGTATCTTTTAAAAGTATATTAGATAATACTGTATGTAGTACTCTATTACATAATGGTTCTTTCAGACTGTCATATTTCCTGTTTATTTCTAAATCATAGGCAAGGTTTTGAGTACTACTAAATCACAGACAATAGCACCAGGCAATGGCACCATGAATCAGAGTATACACAATATAAACCTACGTTTCTCATATGCACCATGCGGCTTTATTTTCATATAGACTACAATAGGTATAAAAATCTAAGTTTCATATTTCTTTCTTCATATTTATCATAAACAAACTCAAAGTCAGCATTAAAATATGAGTGTGTGTATACACATATACATTTTGATTGGAAGATTCCCCTTCAATTTTATCTTTAACGATTCCTTATGAATTATAGGGAAATAAATAAGGTTTTGTTTGTTTGTGTTTGTCTTTGTTTTTTGTTAGAACTCCATGGAGATCGTTGAGATTTCCATGAAAAAGAATAGGGAATAGTTTGCTGTTTTCTCACATGTTTGACAAAGAGGCCAGTCTTCTAAGTCCTGCTGAATAATATAAGTACCAGTTCAAATACCAGTAGGCCCATCAGAAGCCAATTCATCCTGTGAAATTTGTTCTGCATCCCACAACAGAGAGAGGACCACTCTTTTATTTGGCCTGACAGAGAGTGATACAGGCAGCTTTCTGTTATTCTTCGATGAAATGGTCCTTTTGATCAGCATTTTCAGAGCCCTCTGCAGAAATGATCAGAGACTTACACGTGGGGCCAGACAAGATATTTTTATCATCGTTTTCCGTAGAAGTCTCTGAGTTTTTGGCAGATTTGAGTAGCTTTTCTTCTGTGATGCTATGTGCTTATTTTCTTTTCCTGAAATTTGAACTCTATTTTGGAAATGGTTCTAAGTATGATGTTGGTATTTGAAAATCTCCATGAATCACTCAGTAACAAGTGACCACATGCTTTGCACTAAACTTCTTTGGGGGTATCTAGCTAAAATTGAATCCTAGGCTAATTGCTATTTCTTTCAAGTGAAAAAAAAAATAAATCTTTCTTTCCAAACCAATTAATTTTAGTATGTTAGATGTAAAATGGTTGCCTAAAAGGATCAAAGCACGAACTACTAGTTGTTTCTTGTCAAGGAAATAAAAGGTGTTTAACTTACTTTCCACCCCAGTAGAGTTTGGTTGTTATGACCAGGCTGGACCTCCTGTATGTTAAACAAACACACAGAGAAATAGTAAATGAATTGCTGGTTATAGTACTGAGTCATATTATTATTATAGCACCAGAAAGAATTTATTGTACCTCACATTTAAAGAAACTGGTGAAGAGATAAATTTGTTCATTTATGTCATTGAAACCTAAGGACAAAGGGAAGCTGATGAGTGGGGACTTGAAGTCAGATCCAAGAGAAAGAGTTCTGAAGGGAAGGGAACTTTACTTGGAGGGGCCAGATGAGGAGGAGGAGGGCTGTGACAACACACAGGTGATTGGGTGGTAGTAAAGCAAAGGTGAGTGGTAGGCATGGAGAGTCAGAAAGGAAAGTGAGAAGAGTAAGTAAGAAGACTTAAAGCATGGACTGCATTAGGAACTCAAATAGACAGTCACCAACTAACACTCATCGAGCATCTGACATAGTGTTGATTGATCATGAACTTTCCTGGGGGTACATCCACCCTCTGCCAAGGACAATGGACCTTAGTGTCTCTGAGTTATGACTCTTTCCAACCAACTGGAAAGAGTCATGCAACCAATTGCATTCACAGGAAAGAACTGACTACATGGAAATACGAATAAATTTAGTCAATAAATAGGAATAAAATTTCTTTGAGTGTCTTATTAAATGGAAATGTTATTTTAGAAAAACAATCCTAAAAATCCTTAACTCAAAGTTTTACCGCTTTATTCCTAAGGGAATGAAATGTGGGAATCTTGTCAGCAAACTCATTACTTCCTCAAAACCACACCCAAGGGCAGGAAATGCAATCACACCATTATGATTGTGGAATATGAATATGTCTTGAGAACTATAGTCATATAATTTAAAATTGGGAGGCAGATCTCAATGTAATTTACTTTCTCCAAGTATATAATTCAATTGAACTGGTCGAGGAAAAAAAAGGCATTTGAGATTCAAAGGATAAGACCAAACTTCAGGAGTATTTGAAACAAGGCATTTATAATTCAGCTGTGGAGTCGATGCCTGGGGCCCTCAGATGTAAAAGCCTAGCATGATTAATGATAACCAATGCGGAATGGCGGTGACAACTCTGACAACTTGGCTGCAACAAGAAAAATTTTTAGAAAATGTCAGTAACCCCATCCCCCTGAAGTTAATTCCCCGAAAAGTAATTTGAATCACTGTAACAGAAGGTCTGCAAATATATGCATCTGGAGATTACACACCCCAAAAGGGCTGATGCACTTTCCAGGTTAGTCCATCAACCTCGTGATACGTAGTATAATAGCAATCTGCCACAGGGGAGCTGGGTCTCCTTCAGCAAACATTTTCAGAGCTTCAACACAAAGCTCTGGATGGAATCTGATTAAAAAATGAGTGCAGCCCTCTGGATTATTCAGAGCAATTGGGCCTGCCAAGGCCGCACATTTTTCCAAAATTAGGCTCTCTGTAAAATATTTGGCCTCTATGGATGTGCACACTAATATTTATGTTCAAATAGCAAGAGTAGACAACAACCTGATGAATCATCACTGACCTCACGGAGGCATCTAGAGCAACTCTTCTGAGTGGGTGAAGAATGATATTGTGAGTATTTCATATTGATATAGCACAGCTTTCAATATTCTTTTGTCCACCTTATCTCACTTTATCAGCACAACACTCCATGAACAGTTATGCCATCCATTTTATAGGTGGGGAAAGTGAGGCTCAGAAAAGAGAAGTAACTTGCCCTGGACAACACACCTAGCAAGCGGTGGTCTTGGGACAAGTAGGCAAGGATGCTGGTTGAAACTGCTTTTGTAGCCCCCATGCTGTGATGTTATGGTTTATCTTTTCAGCAATCTCGGGTGGGCAGCTGTGAACTGATATGACCTGATATCAATTTTCTGTAGCATGGGGATAGCTTGAGTTTTTATTTGCAAGACAGAAAGGCAGTTTGTGAAAGATGCGTGTTAATCTATTTTCTACAAAACGTGTAGAAGAAGCTTTGCAAAGTACGGTGAGAGATGAGTAGACATTCTCTGGATGCAGAGGGGAAGAGAACTACAGCACCGAAGCTTCCCCTTCATCCCAGGTGTACTCTGGCAGCTGACACCCCGCTGTTGATTTCACTGGACATCAGTGGACTCATCTCCAAGGTCTCTGCTATAGGTTGAATTGTGTCCCCCGCAAAAGGTATGTTGAAATCCTATCCCCCAGTACCTCAGAATGTGAGATTATTTGGAAATAGGGTCATTGCAGATGTAATTAGTTAAATTAAGATGAGGTGATACTGGAGTAAGGTGGGCCCTTTATCCAATATGACTGGTGTCTTTATAAGAAGACGCACAGAAACACGAGGGGAGAATGCCATATGAAGCCAGAGGCAGAGGTTGAAGAGCTGCAGTTGTAAGCCACAGAATGCCAATGATGGTCAGCAACCACTAGAAGCTAGGAAGAGGCAAAGAAGGATTCAGAAAGAGCATGCCCTTGCCCAAATATTCATTTTGTACTTTTGGACCCCAGAACAGAGAGAATAAATTACTGCTGTTTTAAGCCACCCAGTTTGTAGCACATTGTTACAGCAGCCCTAAGAAAGTGATACAGTCCTATCTGAGCAGTGATGGATGAGCCAACATTCTAAGTAGGAAGGTGACTCAGGCAAGGTGGAGGACTGGGTGGGGATGTGAATATTTTTCCGTATTTAAGGTTGAATACGATATTCTTTTCACACTCTTACAGTCCCTGGAGTAGGGAAAGAGGAGAGGGAGAGGGAGAAAGAGGTCACCAAAGTTTATTTGTTCACATCGCCATACACTTCTGGGTCTCCATTTCCACTCGTCCTATAGAATGGTTATTTATTTGGCCGTCAGCAGATCTTATACCAGAGCGGAAGAGGACTCCAGATTTGTCCTGTGGCCTTGGCTGGACTCGGCCTGATCCTGTACTCATGCTGGGGGAGAAGCAGCTACTGGTGCTGACAGGTGTAGTGAGATGGAGGGGGTTGGCCCCCCACCCCGCCACCACTATCGCATCACTCGTTACTACTTGCTTTGGCTCCAGAAGGTGATGGGATGCAACAGGACCCCTCAAGGATAGCAGATGAAGCACTTTCCTGAATGCCCAGATAACAGGGCTCCCAGCGCACAGGAGAGATGCTGGCTAATTGTGTTCAGATAAGAAAGCTTTGGGATATTTATCCCAAGGGTTTCTTGTTTCATCATTTCTTTGCATCCAGAGTTGTTAATAAAATGAACAATGAACATAAATATGTGTGTAGAGATAATAAGTTTTCTGTCAGCTGGCTTCCTTCACCAGATTACCACAAATGGCAGTCAGAAACCATGAAAATGCCACTTTCTTTTACGCACAAATATCTCATGAACATTCTCTGCTCAACCCATGGTAATTCATTGTGATCAATGACAAGTCAATAATTTTTGAAGCACAAGTAATGAGCTCGCTAATATTTATTTTCAAGGCGCTGTAAATCATTTCTTTACTAAGAATTGACTTTTTTTGACAGCCTTTTGGTCAGTTGTCATGCAATTTTATTTTCTCTTCTCTGGTACAAAAAAACAACAGTCTTTTTAAAGGCAAGTAAATGATTACGGTGAATGCATTACCTCCAGCCTTTCTTCTTGATAATGCTCCCCAGAATCACTTCCGCCCTGAAGAGGAAACAGATAATGTCTTAGGATACAGTGTCCTGGAAACGCAAGAGTCAATCCAAAACACCAGATCCCCTCCTTGTTTGAACTCTCAGTGCCTACATGTCCCGAAAATAGAAGCTGCTCTCGGCTGGTAGCAGTTTCCACTGTTTCTGCTTGTGCCTGCGGAATCCTGCTCCTGGAGCATTCCAGAAGCACCTGCCAAATCCTGACACACTGGCAGGAGACCGCCTGCAGTCCTGATACTAGGAAACAGCAGAGTCACTTGGCAGTTTGGTGTTTTTGAACCAATGATCCCATATATAACTGTCCTCTTTGGCGGTATCCAAAGGGAGTCAAGGGTTTCTTTCTAATGGCTGTGGTCTCCGGTTGTGACTGGGGAGGACAATGAGACCTCATGCTTTTCAGACAGAAAATACTGACTCTAGGCGATCTTGCAGGGTAAAAGAACCTATGTGTGGCTTTAGATGTCCCAAAGCCAGGATTGTAGATGCAGCAGCCCACATAGAGAATGTCCTGGATTCCAGTGACAAGCGTTGTCATAGGAGAAGGATATAAGAAGTCGTAGGGAAGTGTCCCTGCCGCTGACTCCGGTCGTGGAGAGTTATACTGAAGACACCCTCACCATCCTCTCCCCCTCCACCTACCCCAGCTGGGACCCAAGCTTAAGGAGACCAAAACTTCCTTCTAGGTTCCTCCCAGCCAGACCAACATTGTAAGAAGTAGGTGGGGTCTCAGGCTTTGTGAATGGTGACATCAATATAATCAGCACTTTATCCATTAGCATCTGTCTCTGTTGGAGTGTACAGCCTGGCAATAAACCATGACGGGGGTTAGCTGTGGGGCATGCCCCAAGTAGATATGTGTTGAATGTTACTTCTGGGTTCTTTCCCCAGACTCTCTTGCAACCTTGCATTTCACAGTGGGAACCTGTCTCATTACACAAGGACAATCAATCAATAATTAATCAGGACCGATTATCCTTGACAACAGGAATACAAACATAGCTCTAAAAGACTTGTTAATCACTCCCCCTTTTTCAGCCTTAGGCCCACTTGGTAATAAGCAGGATTTAACAAAAGAAGAAAATGCTGAGATAGGGTAGGATGTGGAAAGGAACAAGGCCTCGTCAACTGTATTTTCTCTCCTTGGACTCAATAGAAAACATTAAGGATGTGGGCTCTGAACCTCCCTGATGGTCCTTAAACATAGACATGCCCTTGAAAAGGAGGAAATCCAGGCTAGGAAAATGCACTTTTATCAAGCAGTGATGAACCTGATTCAGCAGTCTGACTGTTATTCTTACCTGGAAGCGGGGGAATTAGGCGTACAGGTGATTACACTCCTCAGCCCTGTTAGAAAATTGCAGAGCTGCTCAAGCAGCTGTCCAGATGTTTAGCTTCTTTCCTGCATCCACGTTCACAGCAGGAGGCCAAGGCGTTCCACTTCTGTTGAATGTGCTTATTGTGCAGGAACAGAGGGCATGGACCTTGAAGGCACAGCACCTATGTGTTCTGACTTAGCAGTGAGCCCTATCCTAGAGCCCCAAACCTGCTCTCAGGTCCATAAGAAGGTTATAGCTAGTTGTGACTTCTCCAGCAAAAGAAGCAAGGCCTCTTTGCAGCGCTCTCTGTCCTTAGAATGGGGTCTGAAATGTCCTCTTATAAAAGATATTGGGTTTCTTGGCATCTTTGGGAGTCCCTCCTTTAATCTCTGATTTACCTGTAATGCCCAGTGGAGGGACAGGCCTGCTTCCCTGCAGAGAGGATGTGTCCATTTCCCTCGGGGTTGAGGAACTACGAGGTGTGGTTATGAAATTATGAGACTAGCTTTGGAACACCACGCTGGAATCTGCTCACTTATGTTAATTACATTCAGCTAATATTTATAGATCTCCACTGCCACCACTCTGATCTCAACCACCTCTGCCCCTCGTGTGGCAATTGCTTCCAGTCCATTCTTCATATCTTCATATAGGGACCAGAGGTAGGCAGAGGGGCCCAGAGATGGTCAATAGCCCCACTTCTGGTGATGGTGGGAGAGGGAGGGAGAAAAGCAGCGGCATCAACATGTGTGGGGAGGACAGACCCTTGTCAGCAATGGTCTAGGCAGAGTCTCTTGGTTCCAGAAATGACACCTGAGAGACACATCAGGCACTGACTTACTTTCCAGCGGCGTAGACCTCAGCCGTATCAAAGAGATTCACTCCACTCTCGTAGGCAATTGTCATCAGCCGTTCAGCAACCTGCAAGAGGATGCACAGGTCACGGGGAGGGGGAAGGGTAAGCTGGGACGAAGTGAGAGAGTGGCATGGACATATATACACTACCAAATGTAAAATAGATAGCTAGTGGGAAGCAGCCGCACAGCACAGGGAGATCAGCTTGGTGCTTTGTGACCACCTAGAGGGGTGGGAGGGAGGGAGATGCACGAGGGAGGAGATATAGGGATATATGTATACCTATAGCTGATTCACTTTGTTATACAGTAGAAACTAACACAACATTGTAAAGCAATTATACTCCAATAAAGATGTTAAAGAAAATAAAGGTCAGTCATAAAAGCCAAATACTTTCTAAAGCTGGAAAGCAACTTGGAATCCTCTGGTGGTCTTTATGAACATGGAAATTTCACCGACCATTCTTGGTTTTCTCAGTTATATTAAAGAAAGAAAGAAGAAAGAAGATTCAACCGGCCTGAATAGGGTAAAAGTACCCCTTCCCTCAGACCTATACTGGGCACTGAGAGATTTCCTTCAGCGCTGGGATAAGTCAGCTACCAGGAACACAGTGAGATGGAGAGACTTGTGTTTCTCACTCTGCTTGGAAGACGTGGTTTGACAACATGCTCTGCGGCACTGCAATCTCACTGACCAAGAGGGTCATTTATATCCCTGGTGACTTCATTTCTCTTCTTTCTCTTTTCCCCAAGCCAACATGTTCTGGCAGCTGGGTGACTCCTGACCTAAAAGTTTGTAACATTTTTCCCTGGAGGCTTAGCAGACTGTACTGATGAACCAAAAGTTACATGGAGCTGGGACTGTTGGAAAACTCCCGCCACGCACAGCTCAGCACCACCCCAGGCACCATCACAGAACGACCACTAGCCGCACTGACACTACATGGAGAGGAGGGGGTGAGTGCACCGGTGCCTCACAGGTCAGCCTAAGACCTCCAAGCTCCTTGTTCCTTCCTTCGTGCTGCTGAACACGAGTGGCAAGTGCAACAGAAGAGCACAGGGAATAGCTATAAACCACACCTTGAGGGATGGCGCTGGAGGGACAGCGATAACACTGGAGAAAGGACATTTTTTTCATTTTGCTGATAGACTTATTAGTCAACTGAAAAATTACACACGTCACAAATATTTGAAATTGATTTTTCCATTATGTTTTTCATTGTGGGCTAAAGGTGCTTCATCAGCATTTCCAAGATAAACTCTTTTCCTGTTGTTTTTTAAATTGGCATACCAAGAAAATTGTCAGGCTAGCACAATGGACTCCATGCAAATCCTTTAGAATAATAGCAGCAAAAATGTTCTTACTGCTTTAAATTTGCTACCATTATGACATTTCTCCTAAGTAGAAGTTAAAAGTTAAGAACAGTATAGTTTTTCCATCATGACTGCCATATATATATATTTTTAATTTTTTAAATATTTTTGGCTGCCCCGTGCAGTATGTGGGATCCTAGTTCCCTGACCAGGGATCGATCCCATGCCCCATGCAGTGGAAGCATGGAGTCTTAACCACTGGACCACCAGGGAAGTCCCTATATTTTAGAAATTATTTTGCTTGCTTGTATTGTGTATCATCCTTGTGTTATGTCACATGACATACTAGTAGATTATGATTGGGAAATGTTTATAATAAATCTTATCTAGGGAGAAATTTTAAGATAAGATGGAGAATTCTGAATGGAGAATTGAACTAAATGATTGCTGAGATGTTTCCCAGTCATGGGATTTGAAGATCCGAATGTGGAATAATGAAAAGAAATCACTGAACTAAGTCAGAGGATCAGTGTCTGGCCTTGAGTGTATCACTTACTAGATACATAAATCATCTGACCTCTCTGTGTTTTAGTTTCTTTATCTGCAAAATGAGGATGATTCTGTTCAGGCCCCCTAGGGAGCCCACAGGTCTCAGGGGAAGCTGACCTTACCTCCCTCTAAGGGGGGCCTGGTGGGTCTGACATGGTTCAGGGAAGGTCATGTGACACATCTGGGCCAATGAGATGTGAGAGGAGATTGGCTGAGGACTTCTGGGAACACTTGCTTGCAGAGTTTCTAGAAGTGACACTCTTTCCCTGGAGTTATTATTCTAACTGAGGTCTAGAATTCCTGCTGCTACCTGAGGATGAAGTTGATATACAAAGGAACACAGGGTCAGGAGAATCACTAGGAAATGGAGTGGAGGCTCTGAATGAGTCAACCTGGAAGGCTGCTCTATCGCTGCACTTCTAATTTAAAAGTAAAAATATCTTTTCCCTTATTGGTTAAGCCAATTTCAGTTTAGTTTACTGTTACCTGCAAATGAAGGAAGCTTAACTATGTCACAGATGAGAAAACATAAATAAAACTCTGAAAATTAAGTGCTATAAGATGGTAATATACTCTTATCATTATTTTAAAGTATTATAATTCACGTGAGTAACATCTATCTTGGTTTTATGATGAAGCCAAATCATCTTTGGGAGGTACCTCACAGTTATCTAGTTTCCAGTTTGAATCCTTTCGATAATATTCCTGCCAAGTGGCTATTCAATAAATGGTTGAACTCTCCCAATAATGGGGACATCACCACCTCCCAAGGTGGCACTAATGATTATGTCACTCAGCACATTACGGTGTGCTCATCCCGGGATCCAATATTTGTATCTGCTTTGTGCCTACGTTGTCACATGGAAATAGTTGAGCTCCATCAATTCAGCCATGGGTGTGACTGTGGTCTGGCTGTGCCTTCATTCCTCCTTGCTGGCAGTCTCTCTGCCGGGCCCTGGGGGGAAGCCACAGCTGCTCTTGGGAAGGACAATCGCTATTTGGTCTGCGTTTGAGGTGAGAGCCTCTGCAGTCATTCACAACAGCTTTATTGTGTAGTTTTTAGAATCATAATTTTGAAATGATTTATTTCAGAGGCCAGCCCTGCATACTCTGACCTGGGCAAGCTGGGCTCACTGCAGCAGGGAGCAGACACTCTCAAGGGGAGAGCAAAGATGAAGGGGGAAATAATATGCTTATAGTTGATCCTTCTGCTCTGAAAGGGAAGATGTATTTGTCTTTCTCTGCTCCAAAAACCACACCAGGCAGTAAAAGGTTATGCACGTGCTAGATACAGGGGATTATTAACTTTAGACCTCCTTTCTTCCTTGTCGTTTATTGTCCATCTGATTAAAGTCTGCAGCCATTGCTTTGATATCTGTGGATCTGCCTCTGTGCCTCCTCAATTCACCCTTCCTGATGCCAGTCAGAGGGCCCTGGAGTGGAGCCTGTGATGACCACCCTGGTCCTCCTTCAGCGCTCAAGGACTTATTCCCCCAGCTCGTAGGAATGCTGCCATCAGAAGGCACCTGGCTAAAGCGAGTCACCTACCCCAAGGTCAGACCTGCCTCCCAGGGCTGCCTCTATCCAACGACTGGTCATACAAGGGATATAAACACTCAACTCCTCTTGCCCCAACTTGGGACAACCCTGCAGGTCCATCTGAGCTTCAGAGCTCCCCATGGGGTCAGCTGAGGTCACTGCTGAGACTGCATCATGACCCAACTTCCTGATAACTGTTCTGCATGCTAATTTCCACCAGAGGTCTGCTTCCCAAGGACTCCACTCTGCAACAAGCTCTCTGTGGTGACCTATGCCCAATACTGGGAACAGAAATTCAGACAGATAAAAATATGCAGATAAGACTCCTCCCTAGGGCTTCCCTGGTGGCCCAGTGGTTGAGAGTCTGCCTGCCGATGCAGGGGACACGGGTTCATGCCCCGGTCCGGGAAGATCCCACATGTTGCGGAGCGGCTAGGCCCGTGAGCCGTGGCCGCTAAGCCTGCGCGTCCGGAGCCTGTGCTCCGCAACGGGAGAGGCCACAACAGTGAGAGGCCCGCGTACCGCAAAAAAAAAGACTCCTATGGACCTATTAAATAACATGGTGACCTTGCGAGTTGTGGAAAAGACCCTTTATCTCCCCAAGCATCTCCTTAGGAATGATAGTAAGAACTACCTTTATAAAGGGGAAACAAGATAAAATGGAAAATAATCTTTAAGTCAGTCTTAGCCATTTCCCGTGACTAAACTATTATCCTTGTAAAATGCCAGAATCCCAGGAACTGTATTGTAAAATAGTTTGCTCTGCATTTTCTCCAATCAGCATAATGGAAGCCAAAAGTAACTCACCTCATCTGAAATTTGACCTCCAAATGTCACCCATGTTCCTGGAAAAGAATAAATATTTGCATGTTATTCTTAATCATTTTTCTAATATTGCCCATTAAGGGAAACACTTTTTCTTACATCAGGGCTACTTCAGTAGGTTGTTCATGAAGGTACTTGGATGAGGGGCACTTGGGGGCTGAAGTCCTGCCCATCCTCCTCCTGTCGCTAAGTTCCCCAACAGGGATCTGTATTCCTCTGCATCCCTCTGGATGCCTTTTCTTCATTCAAAGGCCCAGTATATGCTAATGGCAGCCCTGTCTACTAAATTCTTTTTCTTCTGACGTAGGACCATGTATGCTGCTGTGCAAGAAGCCCCAAGCCCATTTTGGTGCACACCTATTCTTGCTCCAGCTTAGCTAAGAAGTTATCAGTTCTGAAAGTGAAGGTAAGACCTTGGGTCACATTTCTCCCTTTCTTTGCCTCCAGTGAGGGACTCTATTTTGTGTTCTCTATTCCCTTTCAAAAGGAACCCTCTCAGGGGTCCTTCCAGTCCCCACTTCCAAGCCCCAGGAGATGACACTTAAGCATCTTCTCTCTTATGACCTGCTACTCCAGAATGGAAATTGCCATTGGTTTTGGGGTGGGGTAGAGGCAGTAGCCAGCATGAGGTTTGGGAAGGCAAGGAGGAGAGGCATAACCAGTAGCCAAAGATTTGCATTTGTAAAACAAGAGGGAAGCAGAGACTGAGTGGGCTGTTTCCACTCCAGTCTATAGTCACCTCATTCGTATTCATAATTCTCTCCTTGATCTGTTTTTTTTTTTTTTTTTTGAGCCCTAATTACATGCCAGGCAAAGGCACTGCACCCAGGTGCTCAGGACAGTGAGGTGACTGCCCCAGCTCCTCTGTCTCAGGAGCTCACAGTTGACAATACTATCAACAAATGCTATGACGGAGGCAAACACAAGGCAGGAAGGGAGGGAGTGCTCTACTCAGACTGGAGGTGGCCCTCAGGAAAGACTTCCCAGAAGAGGTGACACTTTGGTTGAGTTGCAAAGGAAGGAGCTGAATGAAGAGGGGAGGGACAGGCATTCCAGGTACAGGTAAGAGCATGGGCAAGGCAAGTAGAAAACTTGAGTGGGCTGATGAGCCGCGGCGTGGGCTGCTGCTCCGAGGAGTGAAACATGATGTGGAGAGGGAGGGGTGGCAGGAGGTGGCTGGGCACCGTTCGTGTTTGTGGGGGCAACGAAGAGATATGGTTGGAAACTTAGTTTTGTGGTGTGTAATAACAGGATAGCTACTGTTTATGGAACATCTTCCAAATGCCAACAGTACACTGAGAAACGTGTATAAGACGTTTCATCTCTAATAATTTTGACAAACTTACAAGGCAATTTTATTATCCCAATTTCCAGATGAGGACTCTAACATCAACCAACCTAATAAGTGATACACTCAGGATTCCCACACATGCTGGGCTTCCTTTCCACTGCATTTTGCTGCCTCATCAGCAAGCTTCCAAATTAATTATGGCACTTGAATTCATATTCCATAGAAGCATGCTGATGTAACTGTACCTGTTTTCTTCTTAGTTCTCAGGGACTACACAGACGTAGAATATAGGTTATTTTACTGTTACACTCTACACCCCCAGAGGTTGAAAATGGGTGGCTTACAGATTGCACTCAGCTTGCAGACTTGTTTTGCTTGGCAAGAACAATGTTGACCCACTTGATATTTTAATAAACTTGGAATAAGTTACCAACATTTTGATAACTTAAGAGATTAATCTCCTTAATCTTAGTAGATATTTCTTTTAAAAGTCTGATTTCTAGCTTCTCTTAACAACAGAGATCAGTGGCCCCACACGGCAGACATCCCCTAAATCTGAGGGTCAATGCCCTCTGTGGAAGGGCTATACCCTCCCTGTTTAGTCAAAGGTCACACACTTTCCTTTGTATTTCCAACACTGAAATTAATTGGCAGTTGTTATTTAGTACCACGTGTTTACTGCTATTTTTCTTATTGTAAAATTTAGAGAAAAATGGACTTGTGCATCTCCTAAAAGACAAAGTTTAGTATTTCAAGAAAAAATAGGGGTGCACTTTTTTTTGGTGGATGTGAAGAATATCCAAACAAAAAATATTTATAACAGAAAAATTACAACTTAAGGCACTATAATTAAACAAGCCATGACTGGTATACAGAAAAGATGGGCGTTGGGAAACTTAATGGACTGAAGAAATGGCAGCATTTGTTTTGAATGAGAATAAAACAAATGATCTGCTGTGAAATGCAGTTCTCTATTAAGTGAAAAAATTGCCTCAGCATCTAAACCTTTTTACAGACAACACTTTTATAAAAGAGTTTCTTTTGAATGTAGCAGAAATTGTGTCCAGAGCATAAACAAGCACTTGCAAATGTTCGTATAATCAGAAACATTGTCGCTCAGCATGTTAAAAATACGGCTGAGCGTTTCACTGGTGGCGCAGTGGTTGAGAATCTGCCTGCCAATGCAGGGGACACGGGTTTGAGCCCTGGTCTGGGAAGATCCCACATGCCACGGAGCAACTAGGCCCGTGAGCCACAACTACTGAGCCTGCGCGTCTGGAGCCTGTGCTCTGCAACAAGAGAGACCGCGACAGTGAGAGGCCCGCGCACTGCGATGAAGAGTGGCCCCCGCTTGCCACAACTAGACATAGCTCTCGCACAGAAACGAAGACCCAACACAGCCAATACATTAATTAATTTAAATAAATACAGCTGAGAGCTTTCAGGATAAGTTAAATTATTGGTGGCGTCTTCCATTGCAGCAAATGAGCACACAGATATAAATAACAGCACACTGTTAGCTATATTTATCTGCGATGTTTTGAGAATCTTGGAGGGGTCAAAGAATTTTTGAACAAGAAGTCTCTGCAAGGCAAAATTACTTTGTGATGAGAAGGGTCTCAGACCATTGGATATAGAAGGCACTGTTCCAAATTTTAGTGTTACTACAGATCAGGCTCTCACAAAGGGTGGGGCTGACCTTGGACCCATCAAGTGACAGATCAGAGGTGACAGTATTTTGTAGGGGCACTATGCATAAATCCATTAATTTCCTCATTCATCAGAAATTGCTTTGGGCTAAAACGAAACAGGCCATGGATTCACTAATTAATATCATGAATCAGCTATTCTTCTACATCTTGGAGCAAAATCAGGTCAGTGTTTGCTTAATGAATTTGCTGGTTTACTTGTGCTGTGATGTTGGAGAGAATTTTTTTTAACTGTTCATGTCATCAAAGGAGATAGTCCCATTTCCACTTAGCAGCAAAGATTGGCTCAAAGTCCCAAGCTTCTTGCTGACATTATGCCTCATCGACACCTTGTGAATATTTTTCTATTGGGGCATTCAGAAGTATTTGCACAAATGTCTCATTTGCTTCTCTCAGCACTGACAACAAAGTCTTTGGAAAATTCATTTGTTAAAGAATAATTTGGTTCATCTTCCAACATTGCAGTCAGTTTCCAGATATGAAAGTGGTAGCCTGAAATTTATTCTCTGAAATGGGGCTTTTGAATACAGGATTGCATGCTTTAGGAAAATAAACTGGTATTATTTAGCTTACCTTTCTTAATTGATTTTTGATAGTACAGACACAGGGCTATGAAGTTATCAAACTGTACTACAAAATGGTATTGAAGACTATGACAACACTGAAAGCTGGGACTGTACACTCATCTTGGAGG
Source organism: Delphinapterus leucas (assembly GCF_059928025.1). Classification (NCBI taxonomy): domain Eukaryota; kingdom Metazoa; phylum Chordata; class Mammalia; order Artiodactyla; family Monodontidae; genus Delphinapterus; species Delphinapterus leucas. The sequence continues at coordinate 107,980,424 of NC_143132.1, forward strand.
AAATAATCTTCCTATCCACATTGGGAAGAGCTTATGTTTAGGAACAGTTTTATTCCAAAATTAATCTGAAAAAACTACTTACCAACCCCAGTTTACATATTTAAGGCTGCATACCATACATCACAGAGCAAACCACAGGGCCTGACTGACATTTTGGTACATTAGAAAAGACATTAGGTTTCTGATGTCAGGTCAAAGCAGTAATGAATTATAAAGTAATGATAATAATAATAATAAATGCTTTTCTTTTTCAGTTTTAGATTAAAAGTTTAAATATAAAATAGAATATGGATATCAGTGCTGCAGAGGAATGGCTGTTGGCCTGTGGTGGGTTCAAGATCCCTGGCTGGTTGGGGTCTCCCGTGCTCTGCTTCTCCCCACTGAGCTACTGCCTGGTGCAGAGGAAGCCATGGTGCTCTGGATCACCAGGAACTGAACATTAATGCTGAAAACAAGGTGAAGGTCAGTATGGCAGGCGCAAAGTGAGTGCCTGTGGCCACTGTTGCAGCCTCTAAGCCCGGGCTGAGGCCAAGAACAGCTCGTGGGGACATCGGTAACAGAGTCAGTGAAGAGCCACAGGCCAAACTGCCCCTGAAAAAGGAAGCAAAAACTTTAGCTGCTGGAAAAGTTATTGCTAAAAAACTACCAAAACCTCTGGAAAAGACACCTGTACCTGCGCTGAAGCCCCAGCTGGAGCCGGATCTGGAGCCAGAGCCAGAACCCGAGCCTGTTAAAGAACAGAAACTTCCCCCTGAGCCTATTTTGGTTGATACTCCCTCTCCAAGCCCCATGGAAACACCTGGCTGTGCCCCTGCAGGAGAATATGTGTGTCAGGCTTTCTCTGATGTAATTCTTACAGTGAGTGATGTGGATGCAGAAGATGGAGAGGATCCAAACCTTTGTAGTGAAGATGTAAAAGATATCTATGCTTATCTGAGACAACTTGAGGAAGAGCAAGCAGTCAGACCAAAATACCTACTGGGTCATGAAGTGACTGGAAACATGAGAGCCATCCTAATTGACTGGCTAGTGCAGGTTCAAATGAAATTCAGGTTACTCCAGGAGATCATGTACATGACTGTTTCCATTATTGATCGGTTCATGCAGGATAATTGTGTGCCCGAGAAGATGCTGCAGCTGGTTGGTGTCACTGCCATGTTTATTGCAAGCAAATACGAGGAAATGTACCCTCCAGAAATTGGTGACTTTGCCTTTGTGACTGACAACACTTACACTAAGTACCAAATCAGACAGATGGAAATGAAGATTCTAAGAGCTTTAAATTTTAGTCTGGGTCGCCCTCTACCCCTGCGTTCCCTTCGGAGAGCATCTAAGATTGGAGAGGTTGATGTTGAGCTACATACTTTGGCCAAGTATCTGATGGAACTAACTATGTTGAACTACCATATGGTGCACTTTCCTCCTTCTCAGGTTGCAGCGGGAGCTTTTTGCTTAGCACTGAAAATTCTTAATAATGGTGAATGGACACCAACTCTACAGCATTACCTGTCATACACTGAAGAATCCCTTCTTGTTGTTATGCAACACCTGGCTAAGAATATAGTCATGGTGAATCGTGGGCTTACAAAGCACATGACTATCAAGAACAAGTATGCCGCGTCTAAGCACACTAAGATCAGCACTCTAGCACAGCTGAATTCTGCACTAGTTCAAGATTTAGCCAAGGCTGTGGCAAAGGTGTAACTTGCAAACTTTGGAATACTATAAAATCTGCAAATAAAATTGGCACCATGTGCCATCTGTACACATTATATGTTACATTTATTTACTTTTAATAAAGTTGTAGTCCTTTTTACTAAAAAAAAAAGAGTATGGCTATCATATATATTTACATTAAGTTATATGCCTACACCATAATGTAGTAAAAATGAAGAGTTTGGTTCCTTTTGGGGATTTTGTCATTCTTCCATTCAGCTTACTTTGTTTAGGTAGGATACATCCCTGGCCCTTTAGACATTTGTTATTTATATCTTTTTATAGTTACTTGTTTACAAACTTTATATCCTTTACTAGAGAGTAAGCTATCTGAGGGTTAGGGTTTTATTTATCTTCTTACCTCCACAGCCCTAGAATGAAAGTGAGTCCTTAGTAGATGGTTGGTAATTATCTGGTTAAATTGAATTGAATTGGCTTTTTGACTATCATTAATGTACAAAACACTGGGATAGTCTCCCACCAAATAAACATTTATTTTGATTTATAGAAACATGAAAAATACTCATCAATAGTCTTCAGTTCTAGTCCCTATGAGATTGATGTGTTTCTCCTCATCCTCTGGTACCCACGCAGCAGTGCCCCCTCCTGGAGAAGGGCAGGTGGAAGGTCCTTCTCCCTGGCTGGAAGGCCTGGGGGTGGGGGGGTGAGGGCACAGTGTAGGCAGGGTCCACCGCCACCCATGAGGATGAGTTGCCACTTAAAAATGGGACATATTCCTTCAGGATGAAGAGGGATCAAGTGGCAGCTTTCCAGACAAGGGAACTCTGCTTGTACGATTTTATCTCTACTACCCCCCTCCACAAGATGTAACGTGGTTTATTAATTAATACAATTCTCAAAAACCTTTGGTGGCAGTTTTCTTGATCGTTTTTCTCCCTCTAATGAGAACACGCCTGCTTGAGACACAGGATGGCATGTGATTATTTCACTGTGAAATCTCAAATTAGTGGGATGCCATTTAGAAGATCATTTTACTTAACTGACACTTGTTATTTCTAACCTTTTAAAAGCAGAGGGAGTATAAAGAGAACTTTGAACTGTTATTGTGTCTTCTGTTGAAACTCCTTCATGTACCAAGTAATATATGCTTTGAAAACCTCTGTTTGAGGCCCTTGGCATACACCTACCAGGGCATAGAAAATGATCGGTGAAACATAAAAAGAAAAAGAAAACTACCCTGACACACACACACATACCTATCTTGGTTACTTAATTACCTTGGTGGTGGTTTACCGGGTAACTGCTAAGCATAAGGAAACATGCATATCATTTAAATGATCCCCTTGCCTGTATGAAGACATATTTAGATATTCATAAGTAATAATGTTTGTGCAGGTAGGCTACCTCCCTGGCCCTCTAACATCTCACATCACCACAGTGCAATTATCAAAACCAGGAAATGAACACTAGTACAGTACTAGTTAACTAAACTACAGACTTTGTTTTGAATTTCATTGTCCTTTTTTTCTGTTCCAGGATCCTAGGCAGGACCCAACATTGCATTTCATGTTCACGTCTCCTTAGTGCCCTCTGATCTGTGACAGTCCTCAGTCTTTCCTTGTCTGACACTTTTGAAGAGCACTGATCAAGTACTTGATAGAATGTCCCTCAATTAGGGTTTGGATCATTTTAGGTTTATAGATTTGGTGACTTCTTTTTCTATACTGTATTTTGACTTGTTTATGTTTTGGATATATTTTTTATAACTATCAAGAAGGCAATATAAAAATGCAATTATAATATTTATTATGCCACAGTTAACTTTTCTTCATTCTTTCATTAAACAAGTATTTATTTGAGACTACCATGTGCCAGGCCTTGTACTTAAATTATCAGGATACAACAGTGAGAAAATTGTTTCTCCCCTCATGGAGCAGATTTAAGAGGAAAGACAAAATAATAAGAAATAATAAATAATAAGAAAAATAAGATAAATACATAGTGTTTATTTATGAATGTTAATTTCATCAATAAATAAAATATAAAATGCAGTTGATTGATGAGTGTTAAAGAAAGTCATGTTTATAAGGTGGGCTACAGTAGGTAAAATGCCAGGGGATGGGGCTGAGATTTTAGATGGGGTGGCCAGATAAGGTTCACAATGAAAGTGGCTTTTGAGAAAAGACCCAAAGAAAGTAAAGGAGCTTGCCATGCAGTTACCTTGGGGAAGAACGTTTCAACGGGGAAAATGGGGAAAACAATGTGGAGGGGGCTTACTTGGCATGTTCAAGGTCAATGAGGAAGCCAGTGTGGCCAGAGAAGAGAAGATGAGGTCTGAGGGGTAATGGGGAACAGATTGTATGGGGTGATATCAATCATAAGAAGGACCTTGGAGAGGAGTTTTAAATAGAGAAGTGACACAGTCTGACACTCTTTGAAAAGGAACCTCTGCTGTGGTGTTGACGGCACACCTCTGAGGCTGAGGCTGAAGCACCAGCACCAGTGAGGAGGCTGTCGTGGTAAATCCAGGTGAGACATGACAGTGGTTTGGTCTGAGGTGGTGGTAGTGAGGATGGTCAGAAGTGCTTGAGTTTCTGATAGATTTTGAAGGAGAGGCAATAAGATTTGCTGATTAAAAGGATGTAGGGTGTGAGAGAAGGTGAGACTTCAAGTACAACATCAAGGTCAGAACCGGGGGAGAATAGAGAGCCAATTCAACACACTTCACTCTGGATTTAACAATTTTTAAGTTTGGTAAATAGAGCACACATTGACTCCAGGTTAATGTAGTCAAGGCTGACCAAATGATCGAGAGGTATTTAATCTACTGGTGTTTAGAGTTATTCATCTGTTACATCACTGAAGAATTTAAGGTTGGAGATTCAAACCCCAGATCTCAGTGAACTTAGACTACACACTGCACAAAATTAATGTGTTCACCATCTCATTTTAATAGAATTATTCTCAGAGAGAGGTAGAACTGGGGGTGGGAGCATCCCCCCAAATTTCATGGAAAGCAGGAAACAGAGTGTAGAGCATCCCCCCCAATTTCCATGGAAAGCAGGAAACAGAGTGTAGCCCAAATCAGTATTGACTTGGAGGACGAAGTACTAAGCTGTTGGTCACTACCTGACACCAGGGCCAGGGCATTCCTTGCACATTCCAAGTGCACTGTGTGCACTTCCCCTCTTAGCTCTGGGCTGAGTCTTCTGAGAATGGAACTCTTCCCCATGACCTTACATCCAAATCCTACTTATTCCTCAGGACCCAGAACTTCAGCCTCAGAGTCCAGTGCTGCTGGACCAGTTCCTTAACACTTCCTCTCCTGTAGGTCTCTGTTCCATTAACTCTATGACCCTAGGGAAGTCTCAACTTCTTGATTTCAAGTTTCCTCACACAAAATTAGGGACCTTAAGCTTCCTTCATCTCTATGATTTTGTGATTCTGTGGCTGGGCTTTGAAGGGTGAAGAACTCATACCATTCTACCACTTTGAACAAAGCATTATTACCACACCAACCATATCACATTGTAACTACATAATTTTTTTTTCACATATGACTTGTTCACCGGACTGCATCTCCTGAGGGGAGGGACCAGGTTTAATCTAAATCTTTAATTCTAGCCACTGAAGTGAAGCCTGGCACATAGTAGGTGTTTAATAATCATTCGCTGAATCAGTAAATAAACACTTTAAAAATTTGGGTGTCCAGGGACTTCCCCCTGGTAGTCCAGTGGTAAAGAATCCGCCTTCCAATGCAAGGGATGTGGGTTCGATCCCTGGTCGGGGAACTGAGATCCCACATGCCACAGGGCAACCAAACCTGTGCTCCACAACTATTGATCTCGTGCACCTCAACAAGAGAGCCCGCGTGCTGCAAACTACAGAGCCCATGCGCCCTGGAGCCCGCGCGCCACAACTAGAGAGAAGCCTGTGAGCTGCGACAAAAGATCCCACGTGCCTCAACGAAGATCCTGTGTGCCGCAACTAAGACCCGACACAGACAAAAAAGTAAGGAAAATAAACAAAACAAAAAAACTCGGGCATCCAGCCCTGTGAGAAATGTCTCTACCATGAGAACATGTTGGTTGTTTCCCTGATTCACTACATTGGATCAGAGGTTTTCAAGCCTGGCTGCACATTTGAATATAGTGGGGAGCTTTCAATGACCTGGTCCCTCTCATCAGACCAGTTAAATCAGAATCTCTGGGAACAGGACCCCCAGCATCAGAATTCTTAAAAGATCTTCAGATAATCCTAATTGCAGCCAGGGTTGAGGACCGTAGTTCTATTTTTTTTTTAATTTTATTGAAGTATAGTTGATTTACAATGTTGTGTTACTTTCTGCTGTACAGCAAAGTGACTCCGTTATACACATATATATTTTTTCATACTCTTTTCCATTATGGTTTATCTCAGGATATTGAATATAGTTCCCTGTGCTATGTAGCAGGATCTTGTTTATTCATCCTATATATAGTAGCTTGCATCTGCTAATCCCAAACTCCTAATCCTTCCCTCCCACAACCCCCTTCCTTGGCAACCACAAGTCTGTTCTCTATGTCTGTGAGTCTGTTTCTGTTTTGTAGATATGTTCATTTCTGTCGTATTTTAGATTCCACATATAAGTGGTATCATATGGTATTTGTCTTTTTCTGATTTATTTTGCTTAGTATGATAATCTCTAGGTGCTACCATGTTGCTGCAAATGGCATTATGTCATTCTTTTAAATGGTTGAGTAATAGTCCATTGTGTGTGTATATATATATATGTATCTATATCTATATCTATCTACCTATCTATATCACATCTTCTTTATCCATTCATCTGTTGATGGACATTTAGGTTGTTTCCATGTCTTGGCTATTGTCAACAGTGCTGCTATGAAGATAGGGGTGCATGCATCTTTTTTAATTATAGTTTTGTCTGGGTATATGCCCAGGAGTGGGATTGCTAGATCATATGGCAACTCTATTTTTAGTTTTTTGAGGAAACTCCATACTGTTTTCCATAGTGGGTGCACCAATTTACATTCCCACCAACAGTGTAAGAGGGTTCCCTTTTCTCAACACCCTCTCCAGCATTTATTATTTGTAGACTTTTTAATGATGGCCATTCTGACTGGTGGGAGGTGGTACCTTGTTGTAGTTTTGATTCGCATTTCTCTAATAATTAGCAATGATGAGCATCTTTTCATGTGCCTATTGTCCAACTGTATGTCTTCTTTGGAGAAATGTCTACTTAGTTCTTCTGCCCATTTTTCGATTGGGTTGTTTGTTTTGTTGTTGTTGTTATTGCATTGTAGGAGCTGTTTGTATATTTTGGAAATTAAGCCCTTGTTGGTCACTTCATCTGCAAATATTTCTCCCAGTCCGTAGAATGTCCTTTCATTTTGTTTATGGTTTCCTTTGCTGTGCAAAGTCTTATAGGTTTGATTAGGTCCCATTTGTTTATTTTTGCTTTTATTTCTATTGCCCTGGGAGACTGACCTAAAAACATTGGTACGATTTATGTCAGAAAATGTTTTGCCTATGTTCTCTTCCAGGAGTTTTATAGTGTATTGTCTTATATTTAAGTCTTTAAGCCATTTTGAATTTATTTTTGTATATGGTGTGAGGGTGTGTTCTAGCTTCATTGATTTACATGTGGCTGTCCAACTTTCCCAACATCACTTGCTGAAGAGACTCTCTTTTCCCCATTGTATGCTCTTGCCTCTTTTGTCGAAGACTAACTGGAGGACCACAGTTCTAGATTCTTCACATACTGATATTTTAGTACCTCTTCCTTTTCTTTACACTCTGACTTGCCTTTCTAATTCTTATACTCAGCTGTTACTTCACCATTTCCATTTTCAGAGGTTAAGTTACTTGCCCAGAGTCCAAGTAACTAGTAATTGGTGGAGTTGGAGCCAGGATTTAACCAATGTCACACTCTTAATCACAGTATGGTATGGAAAGATTGCTGTTCTTTCAGTAAGATAGGAGAGTTGCACAGTTACCTTAATGTTCATATTGATGCAGGATCAAAACAAAACAAACAGAAAGCAGATACCTAGAAATCTGGCCTGAGAGAAAGTCTCAGAAAATGGTATTGAGATGTACAGACAGGTGACAGAGGTGAAGAAATTGGCTTATTGCCCTTGGTGCCCTCTTGAAGGGCATGGAATGGAGCTGTCCTCCTGCTGGGGATGCAGCAGAGTGAGTGGCTAAGTAGCAAAACAACATTCTGAGCAACCCCATTGTGGCCACTGTAGATGAACTGGATGTAGACCTATGTCTGGGCATGTGGGACATAGCTCAAGGCTCTATCTTTTTCAAATGGTACAGACAAAGCATTCTTTCTTATATCTGGTTTGTATTTGTTTTCCACCGAGCCTGGCACTTATTTTTGGATCCAAGCTGCAGTCTGGTCTCTCGTTTTTTGGCTACTAGTGTATTGCTAATGAGCATCTGGCCTGAGATAACAGGAGTGATAACAGCCTAGCCTTTACTGTTTTACTTTGGTTACCTTTTCTTGCAAGAGCCAATAATACTATTTAAACTCTGGGCAGGGAGGGGGGCAATGAAGGGCTGCTTTCACACCTGCACTTTATAAAAGAGCTTGAAATAGCAATGCAACTAGGCAAGGAAGTGGTAAAGGCCATGCAGAATAAAAGTGGGCTCTCAGGCAAGGGAAGTGCAAGTAGTATACTCATTCACTGGCAGCTCTGCAAGAGCTGAAGGATTCCATGTATATAAAGATGAGGAAGTGAAGTGGTAGAGAAATGACTTTCCACAGGTGGTTAGTGGTGGGATCTCCATGGCCGTGGTCTCCTCCCTCGTGCTGTTTTCTGGTAATGATGCCTCCCCATCTCCCCCACATACTCTGCTCCAGCCAAAATGGTATGGCCTAGCGTGTGCTCCGAATGCTTGTAACAATATCTTGCTTTCATGAATCTTCGCACTTTCTTCCCTCTGCCAAATGCCTCCTGACTGAACCTTCCTTATGATAAGCTTTACATCTGTTTCTGCCCACAAACTTCCTTGTCTATGGATGAAGAATAGGCCACTCCTCTGGGCCACCTCCCTGCTCCCAGATTCTCCCATTTCCACCTGAGGACAGGTTTTATCTTGTCTTCCCATGAGACCTCATGCACAGAGCCATCCTGGGCTTTAAGCTCTCAAACCCTTAAGAGCCAGGACTGAGAGTGGAGTCATAATGAGATGTACCTGTCATTGAAGGAATTCTTGGGTGTATTCTTGGGTGTATGAAGGAGCAGAGTGTACCGGTGGGCAAGGCAGTGGCAGAGGGGAGCCTGGTCTTAGATTAGGCAAGGCCAACGTAGAGCTGGCTGGCTGGGTCTTCCAGAAAAGCCTGTGGACCTTCTTCTAATACTTGTCTGAAGGCTGGCGGTTTTGAGGGTTAAGCGTCTAGGACTGACATTACATCCTTCGTGATCCTTATAGAGAATGTACAAATATTTGATATTTTCCTTCTTTCTTTGACTTAAAGTTTTATGTACTTTTAATTCCGAGGGATACTGCTAGCTCCATTTTGTCTTAAGATTTGTTTCAGGGCAAATCTACCTGGAGCCACTTTGTTCTGGTTCTCCATTAATCTGATCAGTAAAGTTTAAAGACAAGGCAGTGTAGTAACAGAAGTAGGATGAAGGATTGGGGGAGAAGTTTAGAAGAGGCAGTTTCGTTCTATAAAGCAGAATGCCAGGGTTGACAGTCCCCTGAGGAGCTGCTGCGCACATAGCATAGGAATGAAATTTCACTGCCTTAAATCTTCCCCCAGAAAGCAATGAATGACCCACTGCCCAAATTTAGATGTTAGAATTAATGATACATAGTAATGTAAATCCATGGCTAAAGCTTCTTACATTTCCTCATGTAGGTGTGACTCCTGAATTGGTTGATTTAGCACCATTAGCCTGTTATGAAAAGTTTAAATAAAGCCAAAAAATTCTTTGATGAGTTTTTCTTCCTAGGGTGTTTTAATTTTCTGCCCACAATATTGGAATGAATATTACTACTTTTATAATAAGAAGCAAAAGTTTAAAAAAAAAATCCGTATTGCTTTACTGGGAAATCCATTGATAAACAAGGATTCTAACAAATTACAACTCTTCCTATTTCCTGAACATGAAAAAGAGGCAGAGGCACTGTTTATATTTTGTTAATACTTTGTCCTAAGTTTCTTGGTCAAATTTCTCATGTTTTATCGTACTAATATTTACATGTTGAAAATTATTTCTTACAACAAAGTTTCCAGGGCACTTATAACCAGCATGCATCATTAAGGTGCCTTATTCATTTTGTTCTTTGGAAGCACTCCTATAAGAAATGAACAGAATAGTGGTGCTGGGAAAACTGGACAGCTGGACATGTAAAAGAACAAAATCAGAACATTTTCTCACGCCACATAAAAAAATAGATTCAAAATGGATTAAAGACCTAAATGTAAGACCAGAAGCCATAAAACTCCTAGAAGAAAGCATAGGCAGAACACTCTTTGACATAAGTCTTAGCAATGTTTTCTTGGATCTGTCTCCTCAGGCAAAGGAAACAAAAGGAAAAATAAACAACGGAACCTAATTAAACTTAAAAGCTTTTGCACAGCAAAGGAAACCATCAACAAAACGAAAAAACCTACAGAATGGGAAAAAATATTTGCAAATGATATGACCGATACGGGGTTAATATCCAAAATATATAAACAGTTCATACAACTCACTATAAAAAAAACCCTGAAAAACAAATAACCTGACTACAAAATGGGCAGGAGACCTGAATATTTTCCCAAAGAAGATATACAGATAGCCAACAGGCACATGAAAAGATGCTGAGCATTACTAATCATCAGGGAAATGCAAATCCAAACCACAATGAGATACCACTTCACACTTCACACCTGTCTGAATGACTACTGCCAAAGGACAATAAATAAAAAACGTTGGCAAGGATGTGGAGAAAAGAGAACCCTAACACACTGTTGGTGAAAATGTAAATTGGTACATCCACTGTGGAAAACAGCATGTAGGCTCCTCAAAAAACTGGAAATAGAACTACTATATGAACCATCAATTCCACTCCTGGGTATATATCCAAAGAAAATGAAAACACTAATTCAGAAAAATATATGCACCCCAATGTTCACAGCAGCATTATTCACAAGAGCCAAGATATGGAAGTAACCTAAGTGTCCATCAACAGATGAATGGATAAAGAAGATGTGGTGTGTGTGTGTGTGTACACACACACATACACACACAAATGGAGTACTACTCAGCCATAAAAAAGAATGAAATTTTGCCATCTGCAGTAACATGGATAGACTTGGAGGGCATTGCGTTGAATGAAATAAGTAGGACAGAGAAAGACAAATACTGTATTTTATCACTTACATGTGGAATCTAAAAAATAAAACAAACAAATGAATATAACAGAACAGAAACAGACTCACAGATATAGAGAACCAACTAGTGGTTACCAGTGGGGAGGGGAGAAAAAGGAGGGGCAAGAGAGGGGTAGGGGATTAAGAGGTACAAACCATTATGTATGTAATAAATAAGCTACACAGATATATTGTATAGCACAGGGACTACGGCCAATATTTTATAATGACTTTAAATGGAGTATAATCTATAAAAATATTGAATCCCTATGTTGTACACCCAAAACTAATATAATATTGTAAGTCAACTATACTTCAATTAAAAAAAAGAAATGTACAGAATATTTAACATAAGTGAAATAACACTGTTGGAATAAAATTAGACACTATGGGATACTAGGACTAAATGGCAACTTCTGTTTTTTTTAAACAAATTCAGATATTTTCAATATCTTATTCTAAAATGGAATCTATCATTAAGGTTGAAAGTATATATATACATATATATTTTTTTCTTTTTCTGTGAACTCCTAACATGGGACCTGAAACACAGTATGTGCTCAAATACATATTTTTATTTTTGGCTTTATCTCTTGTCTTTCCATAGTAAGTTACTATGAATAAGAACTCTCTGGAAAAACACTACTGTCAAGAAGTTTGAAAGTCAAGGTGACCTCCTTTACACTTACTTTTATCTTTAAAAAGTTCACGGCAAATCTTTATCTTTGTGCAGGGATATATTTCTTTGATAGTTCAGTGAGTTATTCTCCCCCAAACAGTAATAATTTTGAATAACTCTGGTGTAGCTGTACGTAAAAAACAGTTTGTGCTCATAGGACTATCAAGATATACTGGGAAATAAATTTTAATTCCATGGCGAGGCAAAGAAACTTACTTAGTGAAAACAAGATAGGGATAATATATTGTGAAAAAGAATGAAAAAAATTTTTAACAGTCCTTTCAAATTCTCCCTCTTGTGCTGTGAGTTTCATGATGTTTATTGTATTAAATATCACTAATGAAAACTCAAAGTTGGAATACAAAGTGCTTCACATACTTTTTGACTTAGAAGTTTTTGAAATGTAGAGAAATTAAAACTGAGGAAATATATAAGGGATAATTTAGCAAAAACCTAAAGATTTTTAAAAGTTCCCAACCCTATTACACTCAAATTAACCCAATTCCCATGTTTCCCTGTGGATTTATATATTTACATACAAAGATTAGCTTATTTTATCTGTAGCTGTTAATGATTTCAGCTTTTTCTTTTTAATCTATAATGTCGTTTTCCTAATGGAAAATTAGGAAAACAACATTATAGATTAAAATTAGGAGGTATTTTAGCATTTTCCATAGAACTATGCATGAAATTTTTTATGCACTCTTTCTCTATTTCTAACTAAGCTACAAAGGTCTTCCTCTTTCAGTAAATGTATGTAGAAATTTATCATGTTGAAGAAAACAGAGCAATACTAAATCATAAAACCATGTTGGTATATCTTTAGTTTTAGGAGATCCCGTTTAATTCAAATTCTACATAGAGTCACTCACCTTTGAAATGATATTTTATATTATACTGAAAGCTTAATTGGGGTATGGAAGAAGCCCAGAACAGCTCCTGGCAGCCTCATCTGGACACTGGAGCCCCCAGGCTTTGGCACTGAGGCAATGGCAGTATTATAAGCACATAGTCCGATTTTACAGGTTGGAATGAAATTTCCTAACATGCTATATAGAAAGTTAAATGTAGAAAACCAGAGGCATCAAAAATATAAAAAATATACTGCTATGTCAACAATACTTTGGATTGTTCTCAAACACAGAGGACAGCCCTTCTTGAGACATTTTCAAAACTACTAACATCTTGGGATAATCTCTGTATCCCCAGAGACTACATAAAACCTGGTACATAGGAGGGGCTTATTGAGTGTTTGAATGAATGAATTCAAGAACAGCAGAGAAGAAGTGATCCTCAGAGAAGTGGTGCTCAATAAACTCTTTAATTGCCTGCTGATTTTCTTTTCATTAATTCATTGCTTGGAAATGAGTAAATATGAATAAATCCATCTGTGGCCTTTATATGAGTTTGTGACCTGGGTACCCATCAGCCACCACACTGATATACACAGTGAAAGAACATTCTGAAGGGTGGCTGGCAGCTTGGCCTGGATCTAGGGAGTCATTATGGTAGAAATAACACTTGCCTTTGCCATCTTAAAGCAGTGATGGCATCTATTTCTTCTTCTGCTAGCACCAGGGGCCCTGAATTGGGGAAGCAAGGGAGGGTGTGCCCAGAAGGGACTGCTGGGGCAGCAAAGATAACCTGGTGACTCTCCATCTTTGATCATTTTGTGGTTAGTCAAGAACCTTAAGGATCACTCACTATGAAGAAATCAGAACCTGCTGTTAACTAGGAAAGAAAAAGAGTACCTAACGGCAGTGAAGAGTGTGCTACCAAAAAGTTGGGTGTGTACAACCCCTCATGATTCCTGAAGGCTGGGTGGAGAGCTCAGCCTACCCTCCCCAAGGACAGGGGATCTCTCTGTCTTGTTCATCACTGCCTCTCCAACACCTAGCATAGATTTGAGTTTTGCAGATCAACTATCTCACATGTCCTATGCAACACATTCTAAAATCATCTCTTATTTTTCAAAAAATCATGAAGGGTAGGTATTTTCATTTTCTTTCAGATACACCTGAGGTTCATTATGTCTGTGGCTAAATAGGTTCACCTTTGAGACCTGGTTCATCTCTAAAATAGACACTGATACCTACTCCAGTATTGCTGTGAGAACTAAACGAGACAACGATGAACACTTTTTGGAGAACTTACGTTGTGCCAGGCGCTGTGCTACACACTTTATAGACATGATCTCATTTGGAACTCATGACCACTCTGATTTGAGTTTATTTGCTGGGGAGGGGGAGGGGGTGGTTGAGCCGGGATGTGAGCCCAGGCAGAGTGACTCCACAGTCCACACCCTCAACAATTTCAGTAGTACATGCCAAGTGTCTAGTACAGTACCGAGCATACAACAGGTGCTCACTAAATGTTACTTTCCTTCTTATCTTCCCGAGAGATACTATTTGAAGCAGCAGAAGTTCCATAGGAAGATAAATGACTTTTCCTGAGATGGCAGTGAAAGCCAAAGTCAACAGTGGAATGCACCAATTCTAACAGTCTAGTCGTCTCAACAAAGCTCAGGAAGATTTATTATTTATTACAGATCATTCTGAAGTGACACACGGAGAGTGATGAATGGACTAAAACGTCAAAAATGCTGCTAAATTCTGAGTTGCAATTGGACTAAAGCTAGATGAAAGACAAACACCCCACATGGTACTTGTTTCTTCATTGGGCACCAGAAGTGGCATCCGTCTTGTTCTCTGGTTGTGCCTCCTGCATGCTGCCTGGGAATCCAAATCTCTGAAGTGCTCAAAGCCTCCATGGTGGACCCAGCCATCTGATGAGCAAGTAACTCAGGTGGCGAGCCGGCCAGCTATCCTCAACTCTGGCCCAGTTAGTAGGACCACTTGGGAGCTGATACCCTGCCCCACCCCAGATATTGTAGTCTGGTTGATCTGAGGAAGTGCCCAGGCACAGGTATTTTTTAAAAGCTCCCATGCAACTGTACTGGTAGCCAGAGTTGAAAACTGGTCTAGGCAGCAGTCAGGATGTCATTGAATGAACTTAATCCCTCTGCAAGCTCCCAGTTTGATGGGAAGCCCCAGAGTGGTAGGGAGAGAGACATTACGTACTGGGCCCAGAGGCTGAAGAACAATTCAACAAAGAAGGTGGAAGTTGCCTTTTTAGGGTCTTTAGCCCTGACCACATAAAGGGTTACAGACTATTCTTTCAAAATGCTCTCTTTGGCACTTTGCCCTTCATTTTATTAGTACTATTAATCTTCTGCAAAAATCCCAGGGGCAGTAAATGACTGCAGCAAAAATAGCTTAGTGGAAATAAAAAAGGGTGGAATAAAAAAGAGCATCAGCAGTCTTGTTTTCTGGGACAAGATTACAAGGGCCACCAATCCTAACAGAATAGGGTACAAGTTAGACACATCAGTTTGATGGGGTCAGGGTGGAATTTCTCCCACTGGTGCCATATAGAATGATTACTTCATTATGGAAAGTTGAAAGCTTCGCTGAAGCCTAGTCAGAGATGGGCTATGAGATCATTATACTGTTCCTACATGTTTTATTACCTCTAAGACAACTCTTGATTTTTCACTAACAGGTTTTCATGTCTATGGCACCCGTATTCAAAAGAAATACAAAGTTCACTCCAAAGACAAACGTAAATGCATGTTCAGTTTTCTGTGTCACTGTCCCCTCTCTTATCAGAGGTAGTTGAGAGTCCACTGTCTTTTCCTCATGTCTGTCTCCAGTGGCTCAACTGGAAGGGCAACACAGCAGCCACTAAAGTGTCGAATAAAGTGCCCAGTCTTTTTAAAGTCACACTGGTACTGAAACTACATTTAGCACACCCTGGAATTTGCAAACTCTCAAGTATAAAACTCAGTTTCAGAAAATGTAGGCAATGATTATCAGAAGAAACCATAGTAAAGGTTGATGGAGTGGAAACAGAAGACCACAACAGTGCCATGAAAAATAGAACTGAACTTGCAAACAAGAGAACTTGGGTGGAGGTGTGCCTCATTTGTATTCCAAATATATGCATTAATGACCAGGTCATAAGCCCTCGCATGCTACAAGCTGTCACTCTTGCAGATTTTGTGTAGGTACATTCCCACACACGTTGTCCTCAAACTCTTTACCTTCCTCCAGTCTATCTATTCTGACTTCAATTCCTTCCTTAACCAGGGAGCTTAGGCTAGCTGGATGACGTGGTTCACCATTTAGAAGATTCTCTTGCCCTATTCTCAGCTCCATTACTTCACTGTTCCTTCACTTCACCTGCCTGGCAAAAGTTCACACCTGGATGAGTCTGACTGTCCGGCTGCTCATCACCTGTAACCAAGATGCTGAGCTGTGTTGGAGAAAATCACGGACTGCAGAGAAACATGCATCGTAAATTCTTGACCTACAGTAACTACACAGAGAGCCCACCAGTCCTCTGCTTTTTAATCATTCCCCCCACCCCGTTTGGATTTCAAACCTGCCCTGCTTTTCTCAACCTCAGTCCTACCTCCTCCTTCTTTAATGTCACCAGATAAACCTGCCTCCTGCTTCACAGAGAACATAAAAGAAATAAAATGTAAACCCCTCTACTTCCTGCTACCAAAGCTATCAAACTATCAGATGTGACTGCCCATTTCCATGTGGGCTTCCAGCTGCCTCTGGTATGAGAACAGCCCACCTCCCTCACCCTCAGGTGGGTGTGTGCTCAACACTGGCTTCTGAGGTAAGGGAGCACAGAATAAGACAACACCCATCCTTTCCTCCTTTATTCCTGTCCCTGTGGAAGAATGTCCCTTTTCCTTCCAAGGCTGTTTCTCTGCTGATCCCATCTCCTTGCTCCTTCTCAGGGCCCTCACTCCATTGATTATCATCTCTCATTACTGCATCTTCTTTTTGCTTGAATTCTACTTTTTTTTTTTTATTGGAGTAGAGTTGCTTTACAATGTTGTGTTAGTTTCTGCTGTACAGCAAAGTGAATCAGCTATACGTATACATATAACCCCTCTTCCTTGGAGTTTCTTCCGATTTAGGTCATCACAGAGCACTGAGTAGAGTTCCCTGTGCTATACAGTAGGTTCTCATTAGCTATCTATTTTATACATAGTAGTGTATATATATAAATCCCAATCTTCCCATCCATCCCACCCCCCACTTTATTTCATTAATTTTACACCCACATTTCACTTACTTTTGGTTCATATTTGTCTGATTTTTATTTGCCTGTTTAAAAATTTTCCATTTATCTCCATCCTCTTCCTTAAAGAAGGTATCTAGGAACTTTTTTTTTTTAACCCAATCTCTGAAACTTTGTAATTTACTACACTGACACCTATGTTAGTTCTTTACTTCAGATATTTTATGCTTTTAAAAACACTTCCTTTTGTATTTTACCAGTCTTTTGCTAATTTGGTCAAGCCTCATTTACCTCACAGTCCCCCTACATATTCTGCGCAGGATCTGTGTATACGCTCACAGTGTGATCAACTGGGCTGACAGTTAGTGGGCAATTAACTGACTGTTACATTTAATCTTCTGTAAAAGTGAGAATATTTGAGTCGTTTGCAGCCTGTCTCCTTGCCTCTATTCCCAGTCCTCTTGAATTTGCTGTCTGCGGTGTGACCACAGTGCCCAGAGTGAGCTTCCTAAAATGCATCTGGCCAAGCAACACCTGGAGTGAAGTATTTCAGCGACTCCTCATCACAAAACAGATACATTCCAAGCTTCGTGGCATGGCTTCCAACGTTATTCATAATCTTCCCAAAGTCATCTCTCATCATTTTCTCTCCCACATAGTTCCTTCTCCAGGCCATGCCGGTTTAGACTCCCAGGCTTCTCTTCCTGAAATTTATTTATCAATTCATTTAGAAAATACTTATTGAGCCCCATAATTTTTCAGAGCCATGCCAGATGGTGGGGTCAAAATGGCAAATAATAATAACGGTGTCTTTTTCCTGGAGCTCCCAGTCCAGTGGGGAAGACAGAAAAATACCACATCCTGGTAAGAGGGGCTGTGATGAGAACTAACAGGAAGCCTCTGTCTAGACGTGGATGTCAGGAAAGTAACCATCAAACCTAGATCTGAGTGAAGGGTAAGTAGGAAATTTCTTTAAAAGGAATGCCTGTGGCTTTTTTTCCTTATCCACCTGACAGATTCCTATCCATCCTTCAAAACCCCACCGCCCCTATCAGCACCTTCCTCATTCCCCAGAAGAGGTGGTTGCTTCATCACCTGTGCCATTTCTGTGTCCTATACCTCTATCTCTCTGTCTCTCTACCTCTATTATTGTTAAACTGCTTTTTTCCTTGTTTTCTCTTTGACCTGGCTCTATCCTACCCTATTCATCCTTTCATACTCAGCTCAGATATTTCTTGCCCCAGGAATCCTTCCATGATCTCCTCTTAGGCAGCCCTCATATGTGTTCACATGCACCTCATATTTCTCTCAGAGCCCTGGTCACACTGTGATTCATTCATTCATTCATTCATTCTATAAATGAGTATATATAAGCAGCTTCTCTGATCTAGGCATGTGTTCTGAACTGATAATCAAGCAGGTAATAAGTCAGACTAATAAGCTATCACCAGCAAACATAAATGCAAGGTGTCCTCTGGGGGCACACAGCCCAAGGATCTCATTTTGCCTGGGAATCAGGTCACTGCCCCCTCCCCGCCTCCCCGTTTGTGGGCTGTGTGAGGGTGGCCACTGGTGCTCTGGAGTGTTTTTTCTCCTGTTTCCCCAGCATGCCGTCTGGCACATCTTGTGAAATCTTTGGACACACAAATGAAGGAGAGGAGTGCTGATCCCGTGCTTTCCAGGGATGATGGAATCAGCCTCAGTTTCTACCCTCTAAGAGCTCAAACTGAGACATGGGTGGCATCAGAGGCAGCCCATCCACCAGCAGGACCAGGGCAGCCAACCAGCCCTCCCAGAAAGGCGCTGGAAGGAAGGGTGACTGGAATGGTGTGACAGGTAACAAAGCCAGACAGAGGGTCACCCCTAGAAATGAGTCTCAGGGCCAGTCTTGCCTTCTGTCTTCAGCCAGAAGCAGTTAAGTATCACCACTGAAAGCAGGTTGGCTGAGTTGGGCTACAGTTTCTGCTCAGAAAGGGCCAAAGGAAAGGGTGGCATAGAGCAGAGTGTGGAGAAACGGGAAGGAAGGTAGAGTAAGAGACTAAGAAGAAACATGACAAGTTCCCCCAGAAAACTTGTTTCTAGTAATTGCAAGCAGAGCCAAGCCAGGACCTTCATCTCCTGTTTCCTTCTCTTCAGCCTGAAGAAATCCCCGTGGTTAGATTGTCAGTGCTAATTTAGTTACAGCTCATTACCTCATCACCCATTTTCTGTAACTGCATGTTGGGTAACCTCCTCCTCCTCCTCTCATTTTAATTAGCAGTCAGATATAAAGTGAGCATTGATGGTATTTTCTGCATTGCTCTCCTGGAGGTCCTCCTTTGCATATTCCAGGTGTTAGGATGAAGCTTTTATTTGCAAATGAGACTCAGGTCTCACTGATCCTTCAACATGATGGGGAAGTATTAAAAAGGCAAAGCTACATGTTTATCCTGCTGAGGAAAATTCTGCCCATTAGGCAAACTGAGGAAGCAGAAGGTAAGCATGAGCTGACTCAGCAAACTGTGAGCATACCTCATGCTACAGAAAGGGCTGGGAGAATTTTGATTTTAAACCTTGGCTACCAAAGACACAGAAAAGGTTCAGATAAGCTAAAATAAGTGGGGGAAGGGCTTTCAGGATCCAGGGATATCTTTTCTTCTTAACTCAGAGCAGAGAAACTCAGGGCACTTTAAGCAAGAGTGCTTTAAATTTCCTTTAGGAATCTGCATTCTGTGGTTGGGGTGGATTTAAACCCTTCCCCAGCTTCAGGGGTGGTTCTTGATTGCCGGCAGTTCTTCAGTGACTGATTCACAGATGGATATATAAGGCAGTCAGAGCCAATGGGATATACGGCTTGGAGCATGTGCAGCCATCTTGTCACTCTGAGGGCAGCCTGAGAATGGACAAGCCTCCAGCTTGCAGAGCTCATAGTCTGATCCCTGGATCAAGCCATTTGGGTCCACTGTCCCTATGAGACTAAAAATTTCTGTTTCTGCTTAAGCTGATGCTTTCGCTTTGCTTCAAACTGGGTTTTCTGTTCACTGACTCTAGAAGGCTCCTGGTTGGTTTAGTAGTGCTAAAAATAACTGGGATTTTATTCCTAACTTCATCCAGCTGAGGCCTCAAAGGCCTACATACAAATCTCCATACATTTCCCCTCAGTGTGTTAACCCACAGCAGCCTACCCCTCAGGCATTTATACTGCCCTCCAGGAATGGCTCCCCACGGCCCTGCCTCACTTAAGCCAAGCACACCAGAGGCATGGCCCCAACCATACGAGAGGACAGCACCCCATCGGGTTCCCTCATGTTTTAGCCTCACTATTGGAGTAGCTCAATTGCATGGTTGATTGAAATTGAAACTTTCATTTTGGTTTTTATATTGCAAAGGGTATAGGAGGGAGTTCCCTGGCAGTCCAGTAGTTAAGACTCTGCCCTTCCAATGCAGGGGGCACGGGTTCGATCCCTGGATTTAAAAAAAATAAGGGGGTATAGGAAAATAATCTTATAAATGTACTCTTCATAAATGTAGAGTGTGTATGGGGCACAGTCTGGGTAAACAATATGAATACACTTGCATATACACAGGTATGTTTTTTCTTTGAGTATAGGAGCTATGGCAGGACTTCATGAGGTCTTTAGGTCTTCAGGGATGCACAGGAGGGAAAGTCATTCAGGGCATCCACACAGAAACAAAAGGTTTGCACTCAGCTGCCTTCTCACTTTGAAATCTCTTACGGGGACAGCTCACCTGATCATGCACCAGGGTCACAGATTCTGGCCCCCATTCTGCCTGTGGAGCTTGGACGGATCTTTGTCTACCCTACTCTGGAGAGCGATGCCAGGAGTTGTTTAGGCTCTGACATTTTCTAGTTCTAAAGTAGAGTAAAGGCACTTTCACCCAGCTGCCACCCTGGAGTCTTAGTGAACTTGACTGTTGCCCATATTACGGCTGATAGAGCTGGAGGGGGCCTTACATGCCTGGTCCAGCTGTTCACTTCTCAAGGAGGAGAGAGGTGCAGAGGGCAGTGGCTGTGGGCCCATGGAGACTGGAGGCGGGGGATGGCGGGGAACAGGCGGCTGGTGGAGGGGCAGGAGATGCGGGCTTTGTCGTCTCTACCACTGGCCTTGAACGAGACATGTCCCCTCTTCCTGCCTCTGTTTTTCTCATCTGTAAAGGCGGGGATGACTGCAAAGACTAATTCCTCTCACAGCTGTGAGACCATGTTTACAAACTGTCATCACTTCCAACACATTGCCCATATCTGGGTCTGGGGAAAACCTTTTCTCCCCCACTATCTGATGGTTTTGCAACTACTTGTTTCACTTTTGGATCACAGATTAACAAATGAGGACTACTCATCCTTTTATAACTGCACTGAGGGAGATTAGGGGGTGTGTGTGTGTGTGTGTGTATGTACACTTGAGGTTGTGTAGACTCTTCTGCTTCCTCTTCTCCAGTTCTTCCCTGAACCCAACTCTGACAATGTGCGGGGCATCCGGCTGTCCGTTTGTCACCCAGCTGTGTCTCAGCTCCTGACACCCTCTATGAGGGAAGCAATGGCACATGGCCGGCAGCCACTGATAATTCAGAGGGCAACCAAGCTGTCAGCAATTCTGAAGATGGATTTTATCCATCAAAGTAGAAAATGAGGAAGAAATATTCTAAAACAATTTTATAAAAATATAAATGCCTCTTCATTTTTAATGTGTATGCACCATGGCATTTATTCAAGGTAGACGTTCCAGGAAAAGTGACAAGCCTATAATTCTCTTGTTATATGTTTAATATTCATGCACGATTTAAATTCTGTGGGTATCCTGGTCTTAAGATAGTTCTCTCTGTGTTAAGCAAAAAAATTGGTAAACGTTCTGAGAGAAGAAATTGCCCTTTTAAAATTGTTTCTCGTGTCTCAGAGGCATTTTATAAATACTTAATGTTGTCGTTGTTATGTTATTATAATAATAGGAGAGATGGCTAGTTTACACTGGGTTTAGCAACAAGAATGAGAGTCACAAAGGGTGTCAAAAATAATATCATTCATGTTAAACATTTAATGTCATGTTTTCCCAGTGTCAAAATATTTAGTGCAGTGAGAGCATCTCTAAGGCAGAGGGAGATGAGCCAGGAGTACATTCTGCACATATGCAACACATTAAGAAGAAGCCCACACAGTTTAATCATAAGATTCACTGCTTTTGCTCTAGAAGGTTCCCTCGGCTAGGGCAGGGCACAAGGCAGACAGGCCCAGGTGGCAGGCGCTGAATGGAAGGGGAGGTGAGCTCAATCTGCCCACCCCAGGAGCCTTCCCAGGACACTGGCTCCAGAGAACCCCGAGGACAACTCTGAGCTGGGCAGGTTTTCCTCTTGGTGACCGCAGTTCAGGTGGAGATGCCTCAGCCAGCTCCAGGGCCTGGGCCTGGAGGCAGCAGCCAGGATAGAAACGCAGCCAGCACCTGGCTCACCAGATACCAGTCCACACATGTTGCCATCTCCTTCCACCTGGTGAGGACAACGGGTTCCAACCCTACCACTATGCCTCAGAATCATCGGGACAGTCTTTTTAAAACACCTGTGCCTTGGGAGACTCTTATTCAAAAGGTCTGGGTGGAGACTGGTTATCTGCTTTGTAAAAAGCACCACAGGTAATTCTGCTGTGCAGCCAGAGTTGGGAAGCAACACCTCTTGAAAGACTCAGTGTCTCCAAGGTGTTAAATATTTTACTTTATGACTTCATTCCTTCAAGGATGAAGTGTGAAAGGCCTGCCTGAATGAACACAGGACATGATGATCGTGGAGTCAGTTTGCTCTACTTGGGAACTACCGCCTTGAGGTTTATGGAAATCAGGCACCAAAGGCACAGGGTGTTCCTTCCCTTCTTCACTGCTAGATCCAGACCCAGCCCTGTCTGGCAGGAACACGTAACATGCCCTCATGACCAGTGAACAGCCCAGGAGGACTCCTTTGGGGATGATGGTCTTCTACATGAGGATCCATATGTGCTCAGCTGAAAAATGAGCAAGTGACCACATACCCCCTGATCTGTGCTCCTCCCACCTTCCCATAACCTTGCTCACTCCCTAGAAATACCTGACTGTTTGCTTTGCCACATATACCTGTGCAATGTTTTACAAATGTAGCAAAATGCTTTTATTAGTTAGGGTTCTCCAGAGAAATAGAACCTTATAATTTCTTATAAAATTTGTTATTATATATTTATATATATATAAATATATTTTATACTTATATATAATTATAATATATAATAAAATATATTTACATAGAGAGAAATTAAGTATATATATATATAGAGAGAGAGAGAGAGAGGAGAGAGAGAGAGAGAGAAAGAGAGAGAGAGAGATTGATTTATTGTAAAGAATTGTGTCCCATGATTGTGAAGGCTGAGAAGTCCCAAGATCTGTCATCTGCAGTTCAGGACCCACGATAACCCATGTATAGATTCAGTCCGAGTCTGAAGGCCTGAGGACCAAAAGAGCCGATGGTGTGTAAGTTCTAGTCCAAAAGCCAGCAGGACCCAGGAAGAGATAATGTTTCATTTTGAGTCCAAGGGTCAGGAAAATCTGATGTTATAGCTCAAAGCAGTCAGGCAGGAGGAGTCCCCTCTTATTCGAGGGGGCTCAGCCTTTTTGCATTATTCAGGCCTTCAGCTGACTGAAGGAGGCCCATCACCCACATTAGGGAAGGCAATCTGCGTTACATAGTCTATGAATTCAAATGTTCATTACATCCAAAGTCATCCTCACGACACGCCCAGAATAACGTCTGACCAATTCAGGCACCCTGTGGCACAGTCACAGTTGACATAAAATTAACAATCACATGCCTTTCCTCCTGCAAGCCTCTTATGTGGAGGGAAGCACGTACATCCCACAGTGAGTGGCACAGGGTAAAGTCTGCCCCTTTTGAGCACCTGTAGGAGCAGCTGCCTGCTGTGGGGTGTCACCTCCAGTGGCATGAATCAGAAGCGGCCCCTGCTCCTAATGTGTGTGGGTAGATGCCCCTTCCATCTGCAGCAGTGAGAGCCCTGCTGCATACCCTGAGCCCCAATCCAGCCTAGACTCGTGTCACTGTGTATAGAGTAGAGCCCCTGGTCCCTGACTCACGTTGGGGATAACCCTCGATGCTGGGCCTCTCTCTATCCCCTCTTCTCACCTCCACTTGGCCTTCTCAGTTTCTGTGTTGATACGTTACTGGAGAAAGCCAAAGAACCAGGTTGGCTGGACCGCAACATTTCATGATTTCTGACTTTCCCTGGATCTTCACTATTACCCACTGTGCATTTTGTCATTCCTTAGAGATTGATCCACGTACCCAGTCATACATTCAATAACTATATTTGTACACCTACTACTTGCTAGATACTGTGATCTGCTGACAGTACGATAGGGGTGTAGAAAAAACAGAGGTGATCTCTGGGAGCATGGAATCTGACAGACTCCAAAAGGCAGGTGTCCTAAACCTGTCCAAATACCTCAGTCCTCTGTATTTGCAGGTGACCTCAGTGACAACCATGGGTTCAGCCTTGTTAGAACTTCCTGGGTCTTTATTTCCAGCTGGAGCTCTCTCCAGCCCTCCCCGTGCCCCCTGGATATCTGAGGCTGAAGCTGGCAGGCTCTCGGGTCTCCTCTTCCCAACACTGCTCCTGCTTCTCCTCCATTCTCCTTCCTCTTACTGCTCCCTCCTGCATCTCCTTCTTCTGAGATTTCAGCCCATCCATCTACACACCCAACCCAGGAACTGGGGCACCCTCCCCTGCTCAGGTAGACCTCTCATTCTGCATCCCAAGGTCACTGAGTCCTGTTTATTTTTCTTCCTAAAAAATCACCCTCTTCCTGTACATCTTTAATATCACTATCTCATCATCTTGACTCCAGTCTCAACCCTTTTCCCCTCTAATCTAGCCTTCACATCATTGCCGGAAAACAATTCTAATACATCTTATCATGTCCTACTCCTGATCCAAGTTTTTCAATGGCTTTTCACAAGCTGGAGCAGGGTTTTAAAACTCTTTTTTTTTTTGGAAGAAGGATGCTTATTTTCCTTCAAAATGTAATATGAAGCACTAAAAAGAAATGAGCTATCAAACCATGAAAAGACACGGAGGAAACTTAAATGCATATTACTAAGTAAAAGAAGCCAATTGCAAAGGCTAGATACTGTAGGATGTCCATACTATATGAAATTCTGGAAAATGCGAAACTATGAAAACAGTAAAAGGATCAGTGGATGCCAGGTGTTAGGGGTCAGAGAGAAATAAATAGGCAGAGCACAGAGGATTTTAAGGGCAGTGAAACTACTCTGTATGATACTATAATGGCAGATACCTGTCATTACATTTGTCCAAACCCATAGAATGTAAAACACCAAAGTTATACATATACCCAATGTAAACTATAGTCTTTGGGTGATAATGGTGTGTCAGTGCAGGACTGTAACAAATGTACTACTCTGATGTGGGTTGTTGATAGTGGGGGAAGTTGTGTGCATATGAGGTACGGGGAAATTTCTGCACTTTCTGCTCAATTTTGCTGTGAACCTACTCCTGTTGTAAAACATGAAGTCATTTATGACATACTACATTAAAATTTTACATTTAAATTTACACTAAAAGTCATATTTATATTTTCATTTAGAAAAAGTGGAGCTACATTGATGGAAGTGGTGGCAATGGAAGGAGGAGGGCAGGGAGAGGTGGAGCCCTGTCCGTGCCTCATCCCCCGAGTATTCCCTGAGACCTTGGGGATGTAGGACTTGGAGGAACACCAGAGACCTAGAGGACTAGAGCTCAATGCCTTAGCAAGGCAAACAATGGCCCTCCTGATCAGGCCTAGCTTTCCTTCCAGGCTCGGTTCTTGTGGTTCCCTAATACCCTGCATTCGAAATATGCTGCACATACACTAGTGTTTCCCACAGTACCTCCTGCTCCATGGGTCTCCCTCCAGGCCATTGCTCGTGTTGCCTCCTCTGTCTTGCATCCTTCGCCCTCTTTCTCTACTTAATGACTCCCTTCAAGTCTCAACTCAAGCAGCACTTCCCCTGTGAAGCTGCTCCAGATGCCCCAAAAGACCTTCCTCATGCTTGATTCATCCTGTACTCTCCATCATGGCATCCGTCCAATGCACTATTTTTGTGTGCCTGACTCCTACTATGCTGTGAGCAGTTTGAGAGCAGGGCCCTTGCTTCTTTCATCTGGATATCCCCTGCAACCAGCATGATGCCTGGCTTCCTAAATGTTTGCTGAGAATGAATGAGTGAATGAATGAATGAATACATAAATTCTCTCTTCCTCTCTCAGAAGATGATCCCACTTCCCACTAGACTGAGATGATGTTCAATCACTCTTTGGTGGATTTTCTCCCTTCCCATCAGTTTCTTTGACTTTGGGTCTTGATAGCAGTGGTCAGTGTATTAATAAATCAGTCCAGCCACAGCAGCCCACAGGCAGGTTTCCACTTTATTTTTTTCCCCTATTCTTTTGTTAGCAGAACTGTGTTCCTTTAGATGTATCTTCAGTTCGTCCTTGGGTTATTTCACCTTTCTGCTCCCATTTACATATGCTCTTAGTTTATCAAAAGGAAGCTTGGCAGGGCAAGAAATTCCCAGCCTGTCCTTCTCTGGTGGAGAAGAAAGTCAGAATTGTTAGCTTTAATATGACCTTTAAGGTACTTCAATAAAAGACATCTGTAGTCGTGTGATTGCTTGGAATATTTAATACTTAATTTTCAAAGCCTCAGCTGAACACGGGCTGTATCTGAACTGATATCCCAAGCCTATAACAGTAAACCCAGCTCCACCTGGACTTGAGAGCTGAGGTCTGCAGAGCCTGACAAATTATCTAAGCCTGGTGCATTATTCCTTTCTATGATTTTTTTTGGTCTCCTATGGTTTACAGAGGTAGCTCAGAAAAGTTCTCAAAGAATACTTATTCAAGCTTTGTTACCTGTTTTGAATGAAGCCAGTCAATCCCATGAACTTCCTTGTTTCCTCCTAATTTTTCATGCAGTGTCTAATCACAAGCATTCAAGCTCTTAGAAAAAACTTGAAGGTTAAATCAGGACTTTCTGCTCCTGAATCAAGTCTGTTTCAAAGTTCACCAAAATAGCTACAGCTCACACACAGTTTTAAAAAACTGTAGTCTGCCCTCTGGAGACTCATTTACATGTGGCACTTCATAGGCACCTGAATTTTTTATAGTCTTAGGGCTTTTGGTTGATTTTCTCAGTACTTTTGATGAAATTATTTTCCACCATAGATACTGATTCTATGAGATAATTGTGTATGATTACCATATTTCTTAATTCATATTTTCTTAAATTGCTATATTTCTTAATCTCTTTCAATAATAAATAGTGAATAGTTATTTACCATTAAGCACTCTCAAAAAAAGCTAAGGTTAGAATATCCCTGATAATGAATCTACAGGGTCTTTCAAATACAAGTAAGTGGTAACAAAATCAAAGCCATAAATTAAGCAAATGTCAAATTCCCTTAGTCTTATGGGGAGCAAAGGCCACCCTCACCTCCCAAATCATATCATTAAGAAGAATCAGAAAAACTCAGGCATCACTAGCCTTCAATGTTTCTGCAATACTGTAAAAGGAGGCAGAACTTGTTGCCACTGTCTTTTATTTATTTTTTGTTGCCACTATCTTTTATTCTTTCACTACCATCCCTTCCCTGGTCTCCACACTTCCATTCAACAGGGTTCAAGAAACCCTCCTCCCAATTCCTCCCCCCAACTAGCTTTGGATCTCACATCATCAGTCCCCTCATGTTGTAGTCACGCACCCATCCCTAGTCAATCCCTCTCATCTGAAAATTTTAGCTCTGGTTCACTGTCACTCTCTCCAATATTAGTTTTGCCATATGTTTTAGTGATTTCAATGACCCCCAAAGTAATCCTTCCCTGAACCTTTATCTTTCTTCTGGTCTACTGATCTTGCACTCAGCACAACCTCAGCCACTCTCCCCCAATGGACATGCCTTAGGCTTTGTCATTACCAATAGCTGAACCCCCCATGACCGCAGTTTCAAGCATCCCCCTTTCAAACCACCACTTTCTATTCTTCCAACTTACTATCTCTGCTGATCTTACTCCAACAATCCTTTGGGCCTCTGGAGGTACAATTCACTGATCCTGCCCACTTTTCACTGTCCCTCTGCCTCCTCATTTTCCTGGCTTCAGTCCTCATTTTCCTCCCTGCTCAGCTTCAACCCCAAAGTCCACCATTACAATCACCCCTCTGCATAAACTCTCAGCATCTCTGCCTCTCTTCTTATCTTATGCCCTTGAAAAACCCCACCTGGACCTGCATGGTTGAACAAGACTGGAGGAAAAACACACAGCCATAGAGATGGTCTCACTTCAAATTTATCAGCATGAAGCTCAAGCAGATCCTTAATGCTGTCTGGCCACTTTGATCCATCCCCTTGGCCCATTCACTCTTCTGCTCTCATCATCCTCTCTCTCCTCAAACCTTCAACACCTCCCTTTCATCCTCACTAACAGCTGATGGCCTTGCTTCTGATTTCACTGAGAATACAGAAGCAGTAGAAGATAATGTCTAAAGATACCGCCACTGCCACCCCATCAACCCACCTACCAGTCTCAAAGCCCATGTACTCTGCCTTCTTTGTTACTTTCCTCTTGTGTCCTCAAGAAATCATTCCAGGTATTTTTCTTCTCTACTTATCTTAACCATTTTTTTCCTTCTCAAAAGAATTTCTTAATCAGTATGTAAATATACTGTCATTTCTTTTGTGTGTAAAGGTACCCTCTCTGACCACACTTGCCTGTCCAGCTTCCATTCCATTTCTAGGCTTCTCTTTATAAAAATAGTCATCAAAAGAGCAGCCACCAGTGTTTCTCTTTCCATGCTCTCTTAAACCTATTCCGATCATGCATGAGCCCCTGACTCCACCAAAACCGATCTTTTCAAAGTCATCAGTGACTTCCATGTTGCTAAATTGAACGATCAATTCTTGGCCCTCATCTTGCTTGACCTATGAGCAGCATTTGACAGGGCTGGTCTCCATCCCTCTTGAAACGCTGGATTCTTAGGACTCCCTGGTCTCCTGGTTCTCCTCCTCCATACCCACTGCTTGTTTTCAATGTTCTTTGTTGGCTCTTCCTCATTTCCCCAACTTCTTAATGGACTTCCCAGGTCACAGACCACGTGCTTTTGCTTTCTGTAATATCTATGCTCACTCCCTTAATATTCTTATTCAGTCTCATGGCTTAAACAGTTTCTACGTGTTGGTGACTCTCAAGTCATCCTACATCCAGCTCACATCCTCTCTTCTAAACTCTAGATTCATATATCCATTAGCCTATATACCTCTTTTCTTGGATGTCTAATATGTCCCATATCAATTGGCTCTCCCTCCTTCCTAAGTCTCTCTTCCTTCATTCTTCCACATCTCACTTACTGGCAACTCCATCTTTTCTGTTTCTCAGGCAAAAAAAACCCTTACAGTCATCTTTGACTCTTCTCTTTTCTCTTGCATCCCAAATAGAGTCCAACAGAAGATCTGCCAGGCTTGACCTTCAAAACATAGCTATAATCTGACCATTTCTCACTACTTCCTCAGCTACCATCCTGGTCTAGACTCTCTTAGGTTACAGAAATAGTTCTGATGATGTTGAATTGCCTGAACACCAAGGCTGCCTTTTCCCTTGTCTGGGGGATGTCTGGAAGCTGTATGCTACCCCAAGTCTCACACTCAGATTTTACCATTTCAGATTCATTCTTATGATATTAAAATTGCCATCTCTACTTACTATTCTTTAAATATTTACAGCTTCTGGGGGGAAATGTATATATAAAACTTTGTCCCTAAAACATTTAAGGTACATTATAAAAGTACATAAAATACATTAAAATATAGAAAAAAGTGAGAAAATTAGGCAAAGGGAAGATAAGGATAGAAAAAAATTCATATGATGCTGCAGGTGAGGTCAGCATACAAATACATGCCATGAGGTTCTTCACACTTGCTAAATGGGAATAACAGAGGAGTCCCTTCCTCTAAGATGTGCTTTAATATCAGGTTTCTTTTTGCTTAATGGGCCCCCATAAGGCATCATGATCACAGTGGCTCCTTGAGTCTGAGAAGGGGAGGACTGTGTGGGGCAGGAAAGGCTCAGAAGGAGAAATGAGGCAATGTTGGTCACGAAGTCCCTTCTCACCTGAGACTGGGTCCTGACCTACACCCCAGTCATTCCCTGGTATCCTTCCCAATCTCCCACCTCCCAGCCCACCCCCACATGATACCCTGAGTACTTACCAAGACCCAAGCAAGAAACTCTGAGTCCTGATTTTCCAAGATTCCTAGAATAAAAATAAAGCAACACATGGTCATTTCATCAGGTGAATTTTAACTGGGAGTATTAAATCTCACTTAAATTTTTTTTTAATTGAAATACAGTTGATTTACAATGTTGTGTTAGTTTCAGGTGTATAAATCTCATTTTTGATGATGTTGCTCCTGACTAGAGCCATGGTAGAGGCAGAGCCTCAGATGCAGGCCTGTGGTTTGGGGAAGAGACTCTTTCATCTCCATTTGGGCACTAGAAAGCCCAAAATGTGCTTAGGCTCAGCACAACAACAAAGTGTCCCCACAAAACATAGCTTTTCAGACCTAATGATCTTCTTCATTAATTTGCTTACAAATGTATTGTCTCTCTCCTTCTAGAATGTGAGTTCCTTGAGGGCAACTTGATGGATAGGGATTATTAAAAGAACAAATACAAAATAATTCTTTAGGCTATTTAAACTAAATTATATATATATATACTTAACATCTTTATTGGAGTATAATTGCTTTACAATGGTGTGTTAGTTTCTGCTGTACAACAAAGTGAATCAGCTATACACATACATATATCCCTATATCTCCTCCCTCTTGAGTCTTCCTCCCACCCTCCCTATCCCATCCCTCTAGGTGGTCACAAAGCACCGAGCTGATTTCCCTGTGCTATGTGGCTGCTTCCCACTACCTATCTATTTTACATTTGGTAGTATATATATGTCCATGCCACTCTCTCACTTCGTCCCAGCTTACCCTTCCCCCTCCCTGTGTCCTCAAGTCCATTCTCTACATGTGCGTCTTTACTCATATCCTGCCCCTAGGTTCTTCAGAACCATTTTTTTTTTTTCTTTTAGATTCCATATATATGTGTTAGCATACGGTATTTGTTTTTCTCTTTCTGACTTACTTCACCCTGTATGACAGACTCCAGGTCCATCCACCTCACTACAAATAACTCAATTTCATTTCTTTTTATGGCTGATATATTAAAAAAAAAAACAAAACAAAACACTACACAGGGACTTCCCTGGTGGTCCAGTGGTTAAGAATCTGCCTTCCAAAGCAGGGGATGTGGGTTCGATCCCTGGTCGGGAACTAAGATCCCACGTGCCACGGAGCAACTAAGCCTGTGCACCACAACTACTGAGCTGGCGCCCTCTGGAACCCACATGCCACAACTAGAGAGAAGCCCGCACACTTCAACAAAGAGCCTGTGTGCTGCAACAAACGATCCCGCATGCCGTAACAAAGATCCTGAGTGCTGCAACTAAGACCCAATGCAGCCAAAATGAATGAATGAATGAATGAATAAATAAATAAAATAAAATAAAATAAAAATAAAAAAGCTGAAAATGCAAACCTAAAAAAAAACTACACAAAATTCCTACAAGAAGGTCGGATAGTCCTTAAATGATTCTTCCTTTCCTCATGAACACCTTTGCTTTTCATCCTTAAAAGTTAATCCAGGGAAAGGAAATATATTTTCATTCTCTAAGTAGGGAGAGAACTAGGTGCTCTAATCTTCACTGTAAAGTGTCTGTCTGTGGAGACCCAGACCCAACCCATTTTTCTGTCATCCACCTAACTGCCATCAGAAGAAATCAAATTCTCAGAGAGAGGATGCCTCATAGAATTTTGTAGGGTCCAGTGTGAGGAGATGAATCTTGCACTATTGAAACATGGTAGAAAAGTGTATTCCTTATTCTCTGATCAGATGCTCTTATAAGAGCACAACTTTTCTCCTTGCTTCTACCCAAACAAAACAGCACCAACTTTTCCAATAAAATTTTCCACAGCTCGGTTCTTCCAGGTTCTCTCTTGATTCCTCCACAGTTTGCCTTCTTTAGAGCTAGTAACCAGTGCTCTTGTTTTTACATCTATTTCTTTTCCCTGCTTGCTATTATTGTCTATAAAATTCCACCTAAGCAACACATTTCATTTCCTAGCATGGTCCAAAGTACATCACACTGCAGAGTTGAAAGACCCAGTTTTTTCTGCATTTGTTGTAACTAGCTAGGTGACCTTGGAGAAATCACTTCCTTCCCTGGAGTTCAATTTCTTCATAGTACGATGGGGTATTTATACTTATGCCATTCATTCAGCATCACTGTGGTGGGGCTGGAACATGATAATGTATGCTAATGTGTTCACAGTAAACGAATGCAAAGCGTAATTATTTTTGGTGCTTTCTGACTCTACTCACCCTCTCACAGACATAGTGCTAAATTTTCCATATGAATTGGATATGTCCACCTGGCAGGAAACTATCACATAAAGGTATGTGTGAAAAATATTTTGAACTGCTAAATAGGAGAAAAATAATTGGACCTCTCCCATGAAAATAATTTGTACCAGGAATTGTTCTTTTAGTAGTTTCTCAGAAAACCACAGGATGTACAGCCAAAAGATCTTGCTTTGTGGTCTAAAAGTCTACTTTTTTTTGGGGGGGGGCATGTGGGATATTATTTCCCCTACCAGTGATGGAACCCATGCCCCTTGCAGTTAAGCGCCGAGTCCTAACCACTGGACTGTCAGGGAATTCCCAAAGTCTGCTGATTTTAAAGGATAGGAATCTAGAGCAAAAGCTATATAGTGGGGAGAAAAAAAAAAGACCTACACCAGAACAAAAAAAGCAAAAAAATACATAAGTGAATAACAGTCTTCCAGGTAGAGATACTTGACATTGATGAATTAGTGAAGATTTATTCACAGGTTACCATGTTCAAGGCAACGTGCAAGGACATGCAGATACAGAGAGGAACAAGGCACAGTTCTCTACCCTTAAGGAGTTCTCTATCCTCTACCTTTTCTGAGGGGCACAGAGAAGCAACCATATAATCACAATACAGTGGGGTATATCCTCCCATGGAGGTCTTTGAGAGCACATGGAGGAGCTATCTCAGGTTTGTATTTGCATAACTATGTGGGTGTCATGGGGGAAAAGATCAAGGTAAGGAGTTTCATGTAATTTTAATATCTTTCAGTGACTCTGTGCACAATAGGGAGCTGTAACTTGGTGCAGAAAACTATGCAAAGGAAGAAATTTTTCTAACAAACTCAAATAGGGCAACGTTATGACACTGGGCACTTGCTGAGCAGCACCTCAGCACCCAAGGTAGGGAGACCTGCCCTAAGTTTCCTTGCGACAGTGACTTAGGGAGATAATGATCACTCTGCTATGGGTTTGGAAGGCCACACTTGAGAAACTTGAGAGTTGTCAGCCAACACAAACTGCAAAGTAACAAGTACTCAACATGGCCCATTTTATTGCCATTGCTGTTTAAACACCCAGGCCAGATTTTCTGGAATGAAAGCCTTAGAAGATTTTGTACTGTAAGAAAAGTTCAATTAGAGACAAATATTGATACAGTGATGATAGGTCCCGCACTGAGCCTTAGTGTTTTTATTTCCTTTAACTCTTTCTCTGAATATTTTTACCTGCTGGAAGGAATGATTACCAAATAGAGCTCGTTGTTTTTATTTTTTATTTTTAATATTTATTTATTTGGCTGCGCCAGGTCTTAGTTGCAGCACACGGGATCTTTAGTTGTGGCATGTGGGATCTAGTTCCCTGACCAGGGATCGAACCTGGGCCCCCTGCATTGGGAGCAGGGAGTGTTAGTCACTGGACTACCAGGGAATTCCTTACAGTTGGTTGTTTTTAAAGTGAGAGGTATTTTCTGTGCATAAGCCATATCTGGTCTCTAAGTCTTATTTTTTCCAGGGGTAATCCCACGTTCATGTCTGCACAATACTAAGTGGAGGTAGGGTAATTGTTTAGCCCCTCTGATCCATTTAAGCTCTGCTGGATAACAGAAGCCCAAACACTTGACACATTTGATCTAATGAGCCCAAAATACATCATCTGAAAGCTTGTTTGTGTGGCTATAACACTGAATAATGGCCAAATTTACACATCATGCTGGGCTGTGACAGATGTCCTGGAACCTTCTCTATCCCAATCATAAGGAATTTTCATGCACACTTCATGACCTTGTGTGACATTGTGCATTGAAACAATGTAATTGCATTTTATTTCTTAATTCCTCAGCGTTAGCACAGGTGAGGCCACAAAAAGATTCTGTA
Organism: Delphinapterus leucas; assembly: GCF_059928025.1. NCBI lineage: Eukaryota > Metazoa > Chordata > Mammalia > Artiodactyla > Monodontidae > Delphinapterus > Delphinapterus leucas. The sequence goes on from NC_143132.1 coordinate 108,014,656, forward strand.
AGCACATCAAATGTATAATTAGATTGAATTTCTTTCCCATTTGATTCAAAACAGTTGCATTGTACTGGTTTTCCTATTTTATCTGTGTCAGATATACCAGAAGGAAGTCTCACTGTGTTCATTTTTAGTATGCGCTCCTGTTCAACTCAAAATAAAAGCTCCTCTTTCCCAGGTGAACCTGAGCTGCTCGTCTGCTAATATTAGAAATGAATGACATCAGTATGGGGGCACGGGACACATAGCTTTGTCAGTCAAATTTTGGAAATCCTAAATCTTAAATCAAAGCCTCAGGAAAGAGTTACTGCAGAAGGGATATAGCTTCTTGAGAAGCCAAGGTTACATTTCTTCTTTCTGAAGGCAGAATTGTCCTCTCAGTGTCTGAACTTGTTTTAGGACAATGGTTAGTTCCATGGCAGATGCATTAAATATAATTTCTAGTGTCATTCTGTGGAGCATCCATCATGCACTTTTTATTTTAAGGCGATAATAGAACTGTGAGAACTAAAATCCAGTGTCACTTAGGCACAGTATCAAATGCCATTTGATGCTTACAGGTCCTTTACAAATCAAAACATGCTTAAAGCAGAAGATTAGCAACCTAAATGTGCTGTTTCAAATTGCTTGCTTCTGAATACATATATCTTAGACATTACTCAGAGTTGTAAACTGCTTGGAAGAGAGGAATAGCTAGCTAAAATAGGTATCTTGCATTTGACCAAGAAAGATGCATATCGCATAGGACAAAAGCCCCTTATTTAAAGGTTGACACAACAGAGACAACCTGAAAGCACAGGTAAGGGACTCCAGTGGCCTTGTCAAGCTGGCAGAAACAAGTTTGGTTTGACCTGGTTTTCATGTGCTCAGATCATTACAGCATCTGCTGTCTGAGTCTCTACCTGAACAACCTTCTGGTCCCTCTAAATCACACTCCGCTGTGCGCGGTGCCCTACCTGGAAGCTACTAGTCAAATCCGGGGTATGGAATGAAAGAAAAAGAAAGAAAGAAAGAAAGAAATGTACACTTAATCTTTCTTGAAAACTCCAGAGCAGAAAGTATGTGCATTTGTCAGCCAGCTGGTTTTGATAGTTGTATGAGAACCGTGAAGGTGACTACAAATGGTAATAACGTTTTCTTATGAGGGCACCGTTCATCACTGTTGATAGTGAATAATGATTCATTTGGAAACCACCAGGCACATAAATGATTTAGCCATGCATTTGGATGACAGACATTGATAAGTAGCACAATGAAACTTTCTTTCCCTTATCTAAGTAGCAGCAAAGTAAAATGGGATTATTTCAGATTTTTTGATTTAAAGGTTCAAGTCATTGTCTGTTGTAAATTCCAACTAGGTTCTTATTCATTTTCTTTGGACATATAAAATCACCTGTTGGTCTGTGTCATTCTAGAAAAGTCTACAGAAGTATGGCAAAAAGAGACTTCCCTATAATTAATTAATTAGTTCAATAGAGACGTACTGAGTTTCAACTACATACCAAGCCTTGTATTAGGGTGTGGGGATGGGCTGAGCAGCAGACAGTTGCTGCTTTCATGGAGCTTACATCATAGAAGGGGAAACATGTCAAACAGTGAATTGATTATTTGACCATAGTACTAAATAAAAGAACAGTATGCCCTAAGTGAAAAATTGCCCTGTTGGGGAAGCTGACCTGGTCTGGATGGCTAGGAAAAGCTTCCCTAGGGAAGCAGCATTTAAACTGAAATCCAAACAAGTAGGAAGTAACTTAATGAAAAGAGTAGGGATCAGCATTCCAAGCAGAGTCAACAGCACATGCAAAGGCTCAGAGGCTGGAGGAAGCATGGGTAATTGAAGAACTAAAAGAAGTACAGGTCAGGGGAAGAGGAGGGTGCAGAGTGAGCCCAGGTGAGTCTGCTGGGCGTGGTACGAAGCAGCTCAAACTGGGCCTTACCGATTATGTTACCGATTTTGGTCTTAATATGAAGGAGTAATGGAAAATTGCTGAAAACCTTAAGCAGAAGAAATGGGGTGAAGGGAGGCAAGAAGAGGAGCTTGGAGGCTGCTTTGGCAATGATGATGATAAGTGATGGTTCAGATTCAGTCCAGGTATTCTTAGTGGGCAAAATCTACAGAACTTGGTGTTTGAATAGGAGGGTGAAAGAGAAGAAGAGGCCATTCTCAGGTTTCTGAATTGGGCAGCTGGGTGAAGAAAGGTGTTTTTCACTGAAGTGGGGTTCATTCGACAAACAGAAGGGTTTTGACCACCTTTGGGCATGTGGGCAAGATATCCACGTTAGTTGCCTGGAGCTCAGAGCAGGGAGAGGGTTTTTCTGGGTATCAAGGGTAATGAGTGCCATGGGCTGGGGTCAGCTGCCAAGGGAGACAGCGTTCAGTTAGAGAGGGGGCCAAGGCTCAGCTTTGAGGGGCTCCAACATTATAGGTGGTCAAGAGGAAGCTACACTGGCAAAGGAAACTGAGAAGGAGGGGTCAAGATGTAGGAGGAAACAAGAAAGTGATGCTGCCAAAGCTAAAGGTGGAGTCAGTTTCAACAGGGTATAAGTGGTCAGTATTGAAGGCTGCGGGAGATCCAGCATCGGGAGGACAGAGGAATGTCCTTCACGTTCAGCCCCACAGGGACTGCTGACGACTTCTGGGCAGTCATTTCAGTGGTTCTGTGAGTGGTTTCAGTGCTCCTGTTCAGTGGTTCTGTGAGTGTCAGGTCGGTCAGACTGAGGAGGGGGAGGTACACAAATAATGCTTACTAACTGTGTGTGACCTTGGACAGGTTACTTAAACTTTTTAAGTCTCTTTCCTCATTCATAAATGGGATATTAATAGCTCACTGCTTTTTATTTTCCAAAGAGTGAGAAAATATAAATACAGCACCAGTCCCAGGATACTTCAGTGTTCAATAACTGCTATTTACTGTCTTCCTTTCTTATTTTCTAGGAAAAGTGGTGTCTCAAACACTGAATCTGGTGAGGTTCTAGTTCAGGTACTAAACCTGTTAGGAGGTTGCCTCTGTGGTTTTCAAGACCTACTTCTGTGACTCTATGATCCTCTTACTTCGTGGATTTGTGCTTAGACATTGCAAACTTCCTGAATCTATTTCATGTGAATTGTGAGTCATTTTGCTAGAATCATTAGGATAGTGGGAAACAGAGGATAAAGATAGATAAGGGAGGTGAAGGAGAAGGTGACACTTGGTTGGTAAAGGCAGTTTGGAGAAATCATGTGGGTCTGAGAAATTTAGAACGTTTCTTTCGTGATTGCCAGGAGGAGGGAAATGGAGTTGGAACACAAAGTTGTGCGGATGGGGCAGAACTTGGATGTTCTGCAGGGGTGGGGATGGGGAGAAGGGTTGAGAAATGCTCACCAAAATCTACTTATCACTTCAATAAAAGTTACTCACTGCTTTTTCTGTCTCAAGTATCCAAGGCATCAGAATATCTGGAACTCAATAATTCAGAGTCTTAAGTCAGAAGAATCTAGAACCTTTATCTCAGGGCACATCACTTGGGGTTCATGAACTTGAATGACAAAAAATACATTTTTATTTTCACCAACATCTAACTGAAATGTAGCTTCTCCTTCAAGTATGAATGTAGGCAAGAAACCACAGAAGTACCCACATTAACTGTTACTTTGCCACCAAAAGGAATTACAGGTATTTTTCTACCACATCACAGTTGCCTCAAAAAATTATTTGCACTCACCATTTACACTCATCACTTTTTGGAAACTGTGGTATTCGACGCACTCCTAGAGCTTGCTGTTTAATATATTCACAAAGAAGTGCATGGACTTCCCTGGTGGCGCAGTGGTTAAGAATCCTCCTGCCAATGCAGGGGACACAGAGCAGCCCTGGTCCGGGAAGATCCCACATGCCGCGGAGCAACTAAGCCCGTGCACCACAACTACTGAGCCTGCACTCTAGAGCCTGCGTGCCACAACTCCTGAAGCCTGCTCACCTAGAGTCCAGGCTCCACAACAAGCGAAGCCACCGCAATGAGAAGCCTGCGCACCGCAACAAAGAGTAGCCTCTACTCGCCACTAGAGAAAGCCCGCACACAGCAACAAAGACCCAACGCAGCCAAAAATAAATAAAATAAAATAAATAAATTTTAAAAATAAATAAATAACTAAAAAGTGCTTTTAAACACATAACATAAAATATACAGGAATCCAATTAAATGGAAATACAGTTCAAAATATTTAAAATCCAAATTTGTGACCTAGTAAGACATGCACTTCAAAAAAAAAAAAAAGATTCTGAAGAACCTAGGGGCAGGACAGGAATAAAGATGCAGACGTAGAGAATGGACTTGAGGACACGGGGAGGGGGAAGGGTAAGCTGGGACAAAGTGAAAGAGTGGCATGGACATATATACACTACCAAATGTAAAATAGATAGCTAGTGGGAAGCAGCCGCATAGCACAAGGAGATCAGCTCGGTGCTTTGTGTCCACCTAGTGGGGTGGGTTAGGGAGAGTGGGAGGGAGATGCAAGAGGGAGGGGATATGGGGATATATGTGTGTGTATAGCTGATTCACTTTGTTATAAAGCAGAAACTAACATACCATTGTTAAGCAATTACACTCTAATAAAGATGTTAAAAAAAAAGATATGCACGTCTTTGTTTTGTTTTTTTCTTATAAATTTATTTATTTTTGGCTGTATTGGGTCTTCGTTGCTGCACATGGGCTTTCTCTACTTGTGGTGAGCGGGGGCTACCTCTTCGTTGCAGTGTGCAGGCTTCTCATTGCGGTGGCTTCTCTTGTTGTGGACCACAGGCTCTAGGCTCGCGGACTTCAGTAGTTGTGGGTTCTTAACCACTGCACCACCAGTGAAGTCCAAAAGCACTTTTCCTAAGGAGTCTGTAGGCTTCACCAGACTGCTAGAGGGGTCCATGCATCAAGAGTCTCGAATGTAGCTAAAAGAGAAATGTTGTTTTAAAAAAAACCCTCTTGGTTCATCCATCTGCCACAAAGCAACATGAGTTTACAAGCATCTTTTGCAAACTGGGAGGGAAGGCAATCCTGAAAAGTTTTGAAAGCGAAATTAAATATGCCATACCCCAGAGCTACTATTTAAAATGTGTATAATAAAGTTATAGTGTTGGTGTTTATTATCCCTTTGTTTAATTTTAGTAAATTACAAAACATTTTTAAGGCCCTTGCTGAATTTACTTCCAAATTCAGGCCTGCTGCTTGTATTATCTCTACACGGGTATAAATCCATGACCCTAAAGTCTCCCATTACAAGGCTCCTCAAGGGCCTCATCCTCCCACCTACAGCCGGGGAGTCTGCCATGCTTACCCCTGAGGGCAGAGGAGACAGAAAAGGATTTGCCACCCCCAGGGCTCTGGGTTTCAGCATCATGCACGATATTTCTTTTGTAACAATTTACTTTAATGTGATTCATTCATTCAACCATTTCCTATTTCATTCCATATTATATTTGTGTTTGTTTTAACATAAAATAATGTTTCCTTCCTAAATTTTCAAGCAAGTTTGTTGTCTCAGAGATGTGCCATGTTGGTCCCGTGGCTTTACTAGGTATCCCTTGGCACCCTCTGCTGTCCCAGTTTGAGAGGCTTGTCTATAAACTATTATCAGTCATTTATACCTCAGTGTGAAGAAGTTTCAGAGCTTTTTCTTACATAGTTTGGAGGGATTAGAAGGGGCAATCAAGAAATAAAGTACTAAACCTCTGACAGAATTGGAAGGGGGAATAAAAGTGGAGTGGCAGGGGCTTCCCTGGTGGTGCAGTGGTTGAGAGTCCGCCTGCCGATGCAGGGGACGTGGGTTCGTGCCCCGGTCTGGGAGGATCCCACATGCCGTGGAGCGGCTAGGCCCGTGAGCCATGGCCGCTGAGCCTGCGCGTCCGGAGCCTGTGCTCCGCAACGGGAGAGGCCACAGCAGTGAGAGGCCCGCGTACCGCAAAAAAAAAAAAAAAAAAAAAAGTGGAGTGGCAGGAGGATGAAGGAAGTGGGCCCCCAAATGGGAGAACACAGTTTTCCACCTTCCAAATTTTGTCCAAGATCACATCTCTCCTCACAACAGAATGACCACACTTTCCTATGCGAATATCACACATGTACTTGCATTTTCAACACTAAGAAGAGAGAACCTAAAGATTTCAAAGTTTTCTTCACCCTGGGGTGATGATTTATTTTCAAAGAAGTTCCACAAGATGAGGCAAAGGTAAAGCCTTCTCTGTCATCAACTTTGTAATGAGAGCTGTGTTAGTTTCCACTGTAATGAGCTGTGTCGTTTTCAAAGGCAAAGTAAAACAAACAAAAAAGCATCTGAGACAGAGCTCATGCTCCGCATCTTTCCAATTCCTTTTACTGTGCGTGAATTTCTTGCTTTCTCTTTAGAAAGTAAAGTCAGCCATGTGATGGAGACTGAGGCATGATCCCGACTGAGGGGCAGGGTGATATTTAAATATGCACTTAATCAAAAGTATAAGGTTGCTTCTAGCCATTATGCATTAGTTTGCCTTTCACTTTCCTTGACAGAGGAACATAAAATTAATGCCTGTTTTCTCTGTGTGCCCAATCCTTTACACCTGCTGTCAGAGTGCCATATATCACGGCGCATATTGTACTCATTGTGTACAAGGTTGTTTCTCCTTCCAGACTGAGATCTGTGAGGGTAGTGACTGTGTCTAGCGCATCTGTTTATTCCCAGCACTTAGCAAAGTCCTGGGCACATAGTTGGTGTTCAGTGATGCTCACAGTGGGTGCTCTGATGCCATCGTTTTGCTGTGGATAAGGACTGCATTGTCACTCACTTGTTCTACTCTTGTTGGCTAGGGAGGCTCTGTGGTTTACTGGGAAACACTGGGCAGCATAGTGTGGTGATGATATACTTATAGTGAAGAAGTGCCTGTACTATTTCCTATCATTGAAACCTTGGGAAGTTACCAAACCTCTCTGTGCCCCATACGTTACTGGGGATAATAATAGAAGCTACCTCACAGGGTTGTTGTGAGGTTTAAGTGTGAGGATTAAAGCCTTTAAAGTAATGCTTCACACATGGTAAATGGTAAGTGCAAGCTGTTATCAGATAGACACAGGTTTGAATCCAAGCTCTGTTCCTGGTAGCTATGGACATCTCATTTCACCTCATACAGGTTCCCTCTTCTGTAAAATGAGGTTCTATGCCCTCCCTGAGCGGAGGGATACAGTAAACATTGTAGCCTTTCACTCTTTCAACCAATGTAGGTGTTAGGGCGCCTTCTTCTATTTTACAAGAGGCTGGAGCTTGGGAACCCGCTTAGCAAGATGCATTCTATCCATACCATTCCTCTTCTCCCTGACCCTTCAGTTAAGTGTGGTCACTGTTCCAATGGGAGGGTGAATCCCAGCCCTTGAGTATTTACAGCCTCAAAGCCTAGAGCTGGGGCTAAAGGGAGAATCATGGCCAAGGTCAACTTCTATGTCCAGCCTGCTCTTGCTTGTTGGTTCAGTCAGTCCACCTGCAGGTCACCCCATCTGAACTTTCAGTGTACACTTCAAATCCAGAATATCAATCTGTGGCCCCACCTCTACCCCCTCCAAAAAATAAGCAACATATTTTAACTCCCACAGATCTCTTCCTTCTCCTTTGGCCTCCACAACCAATCAGTCAGCAAAATCTGAGGAGCCCACTTCTGCACCATCTCTCACCTACATCCTGACTTCTTCGTTACCACCACCAGATCAGACCTTTATATTAATGGCTTCCTACCTGTTCTTCTGCCTTAGAGCCTCTCCTACTCTTTTGCTGTTTATCTCTGATTAGCTTTATACCTTCTTATTTGTACGTAGTAACTATTTTTCATGTCTTATTACCTTTCCTCAACTGCAAAGTACTTGATGGAGAAATCCAAGCCTGATTTTATATTTGACTTCCTTATAATACTTTGTCTCATGGAGATACCAGTAAATATTTCATTGACTAAATTAACAATCAAATGACTAAGTCTGAGAAGCCTTTCTTACCTTCCTGATGTGAACTTCCAGAGTTTGATATTACTTTAGTCCTAATTCTTTTGTGTTTAGATTGACTATTAAAATTCAGTTGTACCTATTCAACATCATAGGGCAATAAGGTGATACAAAGAAATAAAAGGCATGCAGATCGAAAAGGAATAATAAACTGACTCTTGTTGAAGACAACATGATTGCCTATGTAGAAAAATCCCAAAGAATCTACCAAAGAGCTCCTTGAACTAATAAGTGGATTTAGCAAGGCTGCAGAATATAAGGCCAATATACGAAAGTCAATTGTATTCCTAGCAATGAACAATTGGAATCTGAAACTTCAAAGAAAAAACTATTTGCAATAGCACCCCAAGAATGAAATATTTATTCACAAATCTATCCAAATATGGGCAGTATCTGTATACTAAAAGCTATAAAACATTAAAGAAAGAAATGAAAAAGGATTTAACTAAACGGAGAGACATAACATGTTCATGGATTGCAAGACTCAATATTGCTAAACTATCTATTCCCCTCAATTTGATCTGTGGAGTAAAGATAATCCCAACTCAAATCCTAGGAAAATGTTTTATACAGATCAACAAGGTGATTCTCAACTTTATACGTCAAGGTGAAAGAACTGGAATATTCAAAAGAATTTGAAAAAGAATAAAGTAGGAATCACTCACATTACTTGATTTCAAGATTTAATATAAAGCTACAGTAATCAAAGCAGTGTGGTATTATCACAAGGAATGAAGCACACATAAATGGAACAGAATAGATAGTAAATGGAATAGAATAGATAAGCCAGAAACAGGCCCACACAAATATAGTCAACTGATTTTTGACAAAGGTGCAAAAACAATTCAACAGAGAAGGGATAGTCTTTTCAAGAAATGGTGTTGGAACAAATGGAACAATTGTCCATATGTAAAAGAAAGAGAAAAGAACCTGATACACACCTCTCATCTTAGGTAAAAATTAACTCAAAATGGATCATAGTCCTAAATGTAAAATTTTAAATTATGAAACTTCTAGAAAAAAATGATACGAGAGAATCTGTGAGACTTTAGGTTAGGTAAAAGTTTTTTAGATATAGTACCAAAAGGATAATCCATAAAAAATTTGAAAAATTAGTCTTCATAAAAATTTAAAACTTTTGCTCTGTGAAAGACACTGTTAGTAGAATGAAAAGACAAGCTACACACTGGAACAAAATAACTGCAAAAACCCAATAAAAGGTGGCCTGTGTCTGGTCAAAAGTGTTGAACAGACACTTCACTAAAGAAGATATTTGGATAGCAATTAAACATACGAAAAAGTGCTCAATGTCATTAGGCATTAGGGAAACACAAATTAAAACCATAATGAGATACCACTACACACTTATTTGAATGTATAAGATAAAACCAAGACCAAACACAATGCCAAGTGCTGGCAAAGATGCAGAACAAATGGAAACTCATACATTGCTGGTGGAAATGCAAAATGATATGCCCCCCCTTTGGAAAACAGTTTAACAATTTCTTATAAAGTTAAACATACTCATACCATATGACTCAGCAATTCCACTCCTAGATATTTACCCAAGTCAATCAAAAACTTATGTTTACACAAACAACTTTAGGAAAATATTTACAGCAAATTTATTCATAATCCACTGAAAACTAGAAACCACCCAGATGCCTGTCAACTGATGAATGGATAGTCAAATTAAGGTGTATTCATACAATGGAATACCACTCAACAAGAAAAAGAAATAAACTATTGATTCATGATTCATGCAATAATATAAATGCAGTTAAATACATTTTGCTAAATCAAAAGGCTACATATTGTATGAGTCCATTTATATGACATTCTGGGAAGGATTATAAGGGCAGAGAAAGATGAGCAATTATCAGGAGTTAGAGGTGGGTGGAGAGATTGACTACAAAGAGGCAGTATGAGGGATACTTTGGGGTTATGAAATTTATTCTGTATGGTGCTGTAGTGGAATGACTGTGCATTTATCAAAATCCATAGAACTGAAAAAACACAAAAAATGAATTATACTCTATGCAAATTAAAAAAAAAATCTACCAGGATGTCAGGGGAACCCAAGATGAGATGCAGACTGTGAGATATGAATCTAACTGTATTACAAATGGATGACATACCACACAGAAGTGGGTGGGGAATGAAGGACCTAACTTAAATAACTTTTGACTGGATACCGTAAGGCTAAGAACAAAAAGAATTGTACACAAACACTGTTGTCTAGTTGGCAAATTTGTCTCTCACAGGGGTATGAGTTAGCAATTTTGAAACTAAGGTTGAATACTAACGTTGACAAATAAGAAATGTAGTGAGTGAACACTAGACCCAGAAACTAAACAAAAAATAGAACAAAATTGAGGACCCTTTGAAGCCAACATCCCTTTATCATTTAATTTCATTTTATATGTAAACACTCTCACGTTGACAGAACATTGGTTTTTGTTTGTTTCTTCTTTGCTTTTTTGCTTTTCTAATTCAGCAGATGTTTACTCAGCAGCTACTAAGATGCATCCAGAGTTCGTCACTGATTTTGAGGTTAATGCATGCTCTTTCTCTCCAGAAGAATAACAAATCAAAAACTGACCTGGGAACTAGTGAGAACTGAATGCAGTTGGCCCGTGACGATTTTAAGCCCTGTTATAAATGGCTAATGATTGGTCAGTCTGGAGTGCTGGATTTAGTTTATTTTCATTCTCCAACCTCTATGTTGGTCTTTTTTAATTCTTCTGGATATCTTAGCTTGTGATGTCTCAAAAGTAGGGAAATTGCATCTCATTCTGTGGTGACAGTGCTCACTAGAGGGCAGAGAACTGCACCTTCTCTTGGTGACTAGGAAAATACCCACCTACAGCCACGAGAATTGCTCTCCAAAATGAGGAGCTCTCTCTGTTCCAGTCTTTTCCGATTGCACTTGATACAAAGGGAAAGCTCTGCCTATAGATCCATGAAAGGGAGGAAGCGAGAGAAGACCACCCTCTTATGAAACAGCAAGGCATCAGAATATATTCTTTAGGACCTTAAGATCTTTTTGAAATTCTCTTGAAAATGAAATCAAAGTTCTCTCTCCTTGGGCTTGGGTAAATTTTTACTAATACATATAATTTTTAAAAATTGACTCCAGGCATTTAAAAATAATCACCGCATGGCAACTATAGAATCCTGTGAAATAATCTTGCTTTATGCATTTGTGAATTAGTCCATCCTTAGAAATTAATTAATTTCAATTGGTTAAAATCATTAGTGGTACTTCATTCAAGTTGACTAACTGGTCCTAAGCAAGATTTAGATGGTAGGAATTCACAGGATAGGACTCAATATTGATGGCAGAATAGCTGAGGATCTGATAATTCTTTGATGTGGCCCCAAAGGAGTCAATTTCCAACTCTAGTATCATCATCATATGATGAGAAGGAAAATCATGACGGGAAGTAGGTGCTGTCTACACAATGGCAGGCAAAGAGCTAGTTATTTTAGTAAAAACTGATGAAGCCTAATTTTTTGACAGTATGATGCCAAACTGGACGATTGAATAAAAGTTTTGAATCCACTTTGAATCTACTAGGATGTTTAACATCTATAACACATGTCTTTGACTTTTAAAATGGAAAAGTAGGACTTCCCTGGTGGCATGGTGGTTAAGAATCCGCCTGCCAATGCAGGGGACATGGGTTCAATCCCTGGTCTGGGAAGATCCCACATGTGGAGGAGCAATTAAGACTGCGTGCCGCAACTACTGAAGCCCTCGCGCCTACAGTCCGTGCTCCACAATGAGAGGAGCCACTGCAATGAGAAGCCCGCTCACCACAACAAAGAGTAGCCCCCGTTCGCTGCAACTAGTGAAAGCCCATGAGCAGCAACGAAGACTCAATGCAGCCAAAAATAATAAATAAATAAAATGGAAAAGTACAGGCAATCATCTATTTTTTATTTTTCACGTATTGAGTAAACATAAACATACTTTATTTTCCCTGTACCTGAACTCGTCTTTTTAATAACAGCAACAATTTATAGAGTACCTACCATATGCCAGCACTGTCCTAGGTGCTTTTACACATAATTCACACATATAAAGGCACACAGTCTTTCCAAGTAGACGCTCCTATGCTCATTTTATCCCTGAGGAGGTGGTGGCTGAGGTTAAGTAACAGACCAGGGTCCCACACACCTAGCATGTGGAAGAGTCAGGAGCAGAACTCTCTGCTGTTGAAGTGTGTGTTCCTTCCACTGTTCCCTGCCTTCACATGGCCTGCACATCAGAAATGATCCAACTGTTAGTGATTCCCTACAGAGACAGGCGGTGATGGGGTCCCTGCCCGGGGTAGGCCATTTTGGGAGGCCTAGGGAAGAGAGAAATTGAGTTTCTGCAACTCTTGCTAGGCATCCACACCCACTCCTGGTGCCTCCCCATCTGTTCTGGGCCCCCCAACCTCCCACCCCTGACTGTAGTTTTCCACAGTCTCTGTGATTGATGCCATGGCAGTGGTGGGAGTTGAACTGCCACTCATCTCACCCCTCTCCCCATCAGCCTTCAGACTGAAACAACTGGAGAAGAAAATAGGCAAAAGGAAATGTACCACTCATACTGGTTCACATTTCAACAGAACTGATTTCCTCCTGTTCTTCGCTCTTTGAAAAGAGAAAAAAAATGAAGTCATCAGCGTGCTCTGCTGACTGGAGATGGGATGACCAATGGGGCTGGAATAGACCATGTTCACAACTTGTGGGGTGTGGGGTTAAGGGCATGGAAAGGGGAATGGGAAGGAGAGTTCAGAAGGACTGAGGTAGCCTTGCCTGAAAAAGAAGGCTGGACCAAGAATGATTTTTAGCACAACCATCCAATGAACACTTTGGAGCTACTGTGGGCAGGGAGCTAAGGACATAACCTTGAATAATTCACATCTCAAAGCTGGATTATTCATTCACTCAGTACATGTTTACTGAGCACTACTGTTAAGGCAGACACTCTTCTAGGTTCCAGGACTGTGACAGTGAACAAAACAAATCAAATTCTTGATGTCATAAGGCTTACATTCTAGTGGGGTGGCCACAGTAAATAAGTCAACACAGTAATAAGTTCAGTGAATGAGAGGTGCTCTGAAAACACAGATGCTGGCTCATGGCAAAGGCAAGGTGGTCAGTGGCAGCCCCTCTGAAGAGCTGACGCCTGAGCAGGGACATGAAGGATGAGAAGGAGCCAAGTCAACCCCAAAAAGATCTTGGGGAAGAGAGTTTCAGACAGAGAGATAAGCAAGGCCCTGAGGTGGGACAAGCTCAAGGAGCAGAAGGAAGAGACTGTGATGGAGGTCAGTGTGTGAGGCAGGAGCAGTTCAAGATGAGGTTAGAGAGAGAGATGGGAGGCAGGACTTACAAGGCTGCTGGCAACCAGCTTAACTCTCTACCTGGGCAGTGAAGGTAGAAATGGTCCCCAAATTGCTATGGACTGTATACGACTAACTATTTTATTTAAATAGAGCTGTAAAATAGAGAGGGGATGAATCTTTGCTGGAGAAGTTTTAGAAGAGAACTGAGACTTTGTAGATCAGGGTAAGGAAGCTTCATCTGGGGCCAGGTCACACCTCCCTAGACTGGTGATGGTTGTGGTGTTTGGAACCTCGGGTTGTCTTGTTGCACAGCTCTGGGGGCCCATTGTATTCTATGTGCATAACCTCCATTTCCCAGCTGTACAGTTCAGTGGTCCTGTCTTGGGCTCCCTGCTACCCCTTTCCTTTATGGTATTCTCTTTTGCCCCTTCTGGTCTCAAGTATCTCCAGTTCTCAGGCTCTGTCTCTTTTCCTTTTATCAAATTCTGCTCTCAGGAAAGTCAGAACAACTCATTCTCACTAAGGTGTAAATGATCAACATGAACAAAGTGCTGGAAGAGGAAATCAGCACCCTATGATTCTCAGGAATCAGGAAGAAGTGCTCTTTGCATGTGCATCTGTTTGGAATGCTTTTCTCACATATTCTCACTCAAGACCCAGCTCCAAATTTCCCTTCCCAAGGAGGCTCCCTAAGGAAGAGCTATTAACTTCCTCCACTGAGTTTGCATCTCAGTTCTACCCTTCCTGTGTTACTTTGTTCATTGTCTGATTGTCGCCCTACAAGCTTGTGGACTTCTTGAGGACAGACAACATATCTCCTTCTCCTGTTCCTCGGGCCCTGACATGATGCCATGCTCATGTTGACCATCTGACCAAGGAGCTGGGAATGGTCATAAGAGCTGTGTTTACTTTGATCATAGTAGGCTACGATTTTCACGGGGCTGAGTTTAATTAATGCTTATTAGAAAAACTTCCTTTCTTGACAGACCTGCATTCATTACAACTTTGATTTCTTCAATACTGTAAATATTGCAGCCTGAATTACTACCCATTTAAGATGCATTGGTTGACAAATTTCCTCTTTTAAAATGCAAATATTCCTAATGGGGTTAAGTCCATTCATTCATACAAAACCATTTATTGTGTCTCTGCTCTGTGCAACACACTGCCTCATCACTCACACCAAAATACTAAGGCGTTTACAAGGAACTGCTTTTTTCCCCCCATGTAATGAATCAAGAATCCCAAGTCAAGGCCTTATAATTCTACTTTTTCTAATCTACCTAGTGGAAAAATTTAGAGATCTGCAATTAGTTTTACGTACAAAAATATGGATTGTAATCATTATTTATAATGGTCAAAGGAAGAAAACCATTCAATAATACGAGAAGAATCAAATTAAAGTTTCATCAGTATGATGGATTCTTATGTAACTGCTTAAAATTACATTAAAAAGAATGTTTTATTAACACAAGAAATGCTTGCATTACCATGTTAAATGATAAAAGCAGGACATAAAACTTGTTGCAGTATGATCTTTTAAAACGCACAGAAGAAATCCTGTGAGGAAATTCACTAAAAATGTAAATAGTGGTAGTTCTTCCAAGTGGTAAGATATTGGTTGACTTTTAGTTTCCATATATTTATATTTTATAAACGTTTTGTACTAAGCATGTATTGCTTTTATGATGGAAAAAAGGAAATTTATTGTATTGGAAAACCAGAACCACTTTTCCTAGTTGCTAAGATCAATCACAGAAAGAGAATAGGACTGGAGGGGATGGGGACAGCTTTATAGGCAAGATGAGCCTGCGCCTGTGTGAGGACAGCACGGAGGGCCCAGCTGGCAGTCTAGGATGCTGCCCCCTGCAAGTGGAATTGGGAAGAGCGAATACCAGGAGATGGGTGGGCACAGAAGACACGTTCTGGGGTAGCTCCATCTTGCCTAGGCCAAGCCTAGGATGAAACTGTGACTCCTCCAGGTTTGGCCAAGTAGAACAAAGGCTCTGGTCCCAGACTAGCTGCCCAGCTGAGCAAGAACCACCTTTCTGGGTTTGTTTCAACACAGCTATAGTGAGCTTTTAATCTTAGCGGGGATCACTTTCTTTCGTCATTTCTGTAGCTTAAGACTCTGTTGTTAGTGTAGTTTATCACCATATAGCAATGTTAACTAACCATCACAAGGAGCCGAACTTCTAGGCCTGACTGAAGGTTACAGCAGATCTCCGAGGGCTGCAGAAACTCAACCCTGACCCCACAGGAACAAAACACCCACATACAGCTCGGGACCCCCAGTGAGCTCTCTTAAGTTTTGCTTCTGAATCTTAAGCTCATCTTGCTTATGGCTGATACCTTCTTTTCTCATTCTCCTCAAACAGAAACATTCAGCAGCAAAGCCCTCAAACTGTTTTGTAGAAAGTCATTTTTGACTACGCTTCCCATAACAGCCCTACCCTCCTCAAAAAAAAAAAAAAAAGATTTCAAGTGAAAGTGGAGACAAGGAGGTGTAATGTTGAGAAGCTGGAATCAGCAGCAAAGATGTCTGATTTTAAGGCTGGGCTCCACCCATCACTCAAACCAGGTTGCTGGGCTAGTCACTTAACCTCCCCAAGCCTCAGTGTCTCCATATGTGAAATATGCATAAACACAGTGCCTGCCTACAGGTAGTAGAGAGGATCAAATGAGATAAAGTATGTTAAGGTCTACAGAGTTTTAGAGTTCTTTACAAATCTTAGTTATTGCCATGATAATAACTAATGGGATTAATAGTTTCAGGAGCTGCTGCATAAGGTGAAACAGTGGGGAAAAGGCAATCCATCATTGCTGTGCTCTCAGGAGGAACAGTAGCCTTAGGTTCCATGGACTGGTGGACAGACTTTGTAGTGAATCAAATCATTCACACTGTTAAGAACTCTGCTGAAATGTTCTGTGTAGCCAGTTATGCAGCAAAAAGAAAAAAAAAAAAAAGGGTTAAAAGAATGAAATTAGAACACTACCTAATACCATACATAAAAATAAACTCAAAATGGATTAAAGACCTAAATGTAAGACCAGACACTATAAAACTCTTAGAGGAAAACATAGGAAAAACACCCTTTGACAGAAATCACAGCAAGATCTTTTACGACCCACCTCCTAGAGTAATGAAAATAAAAACAAAAATAAGCAAATGGGACCTAATTAAATTTGAAAGCTTTTGCACAGCAAAGGAAATCATAAACAAGACGAAAAGATAACACACAGAATGGGGGAAAATATTTGCAAATGAAGCAATGGACAAAGGATTAATCTCCAAAATATACAAACAGCTCATGCAGCTCAATATCAAGAAAACAGACAATCCAATCAAAAAATTGTGGAAGACCTAAATAGACATTTCACCAAAGAATACATACAGATGGTCAAGAGGCACATGAAAAGATCCTCAAAATCACTAATTATTAGAGAATATGATACAATGAGGTATCACCTAACATGGGTCAGAATGGCCATCATCAAAAAATCTACAAACAATAAATGCTGGAGAGGGTGCGGAGAAAAGGGAACCCTCTTGCAGTGTTGGTGGGAATGTAAATTGATACAGCCACTGTGGAGAACAATATGGAGGTTCCTTAAAAAACTAAAAATAGAACTAACATATGACCCCGCAATCCCTCTACCGGGCATATACCCTGAGAAAACCATAATTCAAAAAGACACATGCACCCCAATGTTCACTGCAGCACTGTTTACAATAGCCAGGACATGGAAGCAACCTAAGTGTCCATCGACAGATGAATGGATAAAGAAGATGTGGCACATATATACAATGGAATATTACTCAGACATAAAAAGGAATGAAATTGGGTCATTTGTAGAGACGCAGATGGATCTAGAGACTGTCATACAGAGTGAAGTAAGTCAGAAAGAGAAAAATAAACATCATATATTAACGCATATATGTGGAACCTAGAAAAAGGGTACAGATGAACCGGTTTGCAGGGCAGAAATAGAGACACAGATGTAGAGAACAAACGGCAGAAATAGAGACACAGATGTAGTGAACAAACGTATGGACACGAAGGGGGGAAAGTGGCGGTGGGGGTGGTGGTGGTGGGATGAATTGGGAGATTGGGATTGACATGTATACATTAATATGTATAAAGCAATTATTGTAAAGCAATTATACTCCAATTAAAAAAAAAGAAATATTATGAATAGAAGTGAAGACAAATATTTTGTGACAAAAGAAAGTTCATATTCCCTCCTTTTTCATTGAGACCTGCGCTCAAATTCAGGACAAGGAAAGAAATTAGGAAGTGATTCCGCTTAAATTATCAAGGTAGTAAATAATGTGTGTGTGTGTGTGTGTGTGTGTGTGTGCGACGGGTGGAGAGGAATAGGAGAAGCAGAATTGAGGCGAAAAATAGGAAGAAAAATAAAATATCATGTTCAGACTAAACTGAAGTTCCTTTGTGCAATTGCAAATTATTTTATAAATAGTTCCGAGTCTCCTATTTCATTTGTTTATTCAACAAGTATGTGTTA
Organism: Delphinapterus leucas; assembly: GCF_059928025.1. Classification (NCBI taxonomy): domain Eukaryota; kingdom Metazoa; phylum Chordata; class Mammalia; order Artiodactyla; family Monodontidae; genus Delphinapterus; species Delphinapterus leucas. Next base: position 108,032,499 of record NC_143132.1, read on the forward strand.
AACGTCCACTGTATGCAAGGGATGACAAGGCAGTAGAAAAGACAAACACGCTTTGCCCTCATGGTCTTTAAAGTCTAGTTGGGGAGATAAACATTACACAAATAATTATATCATTACATTGTGTTAGTGTTAACAAAGGAGAAGTACAGGGTACAATGAGCATATCCCCCATGTTGTCAAAGGCCTAGTGTAGCACAGCCTAAGACATCCTTATTATAAAACCCCTCCAGAAGAAGTTACTGTGAAATCTAGAACCAAAACCACAAAGGAATGAATTTTTTTGAGCATTTAATGCAGAGAATAAGGGCTCTCAAGGTCAGTCCCTGGATCTGATTATGGCTATTTCACTTATTCTGTTTAAGGCTTTACTTCCACGTCTATAAAATAGATATTTCTTAGTTTTTATCTCTTAGGATTACTGAAGGGACTTAAAAATTATTCATGTACAAAGCCTAGCTTAGTACCCACCATACAATAAGCACTCAGTAAGTGTCACCTGTTATAATTATTACCTTATAAGCTATTGTCTAATGGATTTTAAGTTGTGAAACTTGCGAGCAACTTTTGATAGGCTCCTAGAAAGCTTAGAATCAAATATGTGGCCCAGAGGATAACAATTTTACATCGTTAGAGTATGCATATTTAATCTCATCCTTGGCTCCATTTTTGGTCACCACCTTGTTTTTCTTGACTAGAATAATACATGGTATGGATGAATGGGTGGATGGAAGGATGGAGTGACGGATGGATACATGAATGAACTCTCTCAACTAAGTCAAGAAATAGATCTTTCAGGTAGATAAATAGTGCTTGGGAGTTGGACATTCTGCGTACAATTTCACAGAACAAGGAGAACTCTGGCTCATACTAACTCATTCCTTGACTTTTATATCTCCTCAGACATGAATGGATATATTGCTTCCCTGAGTTAACACTGAATGGATCTAAATGCTGCAAAAAACCACCACCACCACCACAAGAATCAACTGAGTAACTAATCCACAAGGTAGACTCAGACAATGTTTTACAGCTCAAAATTCACCTATGCACCTATGCTTTATTGTTTGTGTCTTTCTTTCCGTGGCTATAACACAAAAGAAGCTGTCAAGATGACTCCATTACTGGGTCCAGTCAATGGCTACTTATGTCTCTAGACTCTTGGATATATACGCACACAGGTAATCTTTCCTTTCAGAACTCCAGTATATACAAAGAATTTACTGGGAGATTTCTTGCTGCATCACTGTGCACTGTTATTTAGGAAGAATAATAGAAACAAAAAGCAAAGAATCTTAAATCTGGAAGTGGAATAGTCCCACTTAACTAGAGACCATACATCTTGGTTAACCCAGGCCAGCCTCTGATTACTTGGTGCACAGTTATTCTTGGGACCACCCCTTCTTTCACTTCCCAAAGTATACTACTTTGGATAATAAAGTATGTGATCACCTTAATCTAATCTAGTTGCTAACTGTGTGACCTTCAGCATCAGACTGGAAGGAAAATAGAGCCTCCTTCAGCCAGAGAGGGGAAGAGAGGAAAAGAAATATCAGAAGTGAGTGACTAGGCTCACACCTTCCCACCTTCCTCCCACCTGCCCACTATGGTTAAGACTCTCCAGAGTGAGAAGGGATTAGAAATAACCAGAGAGGTCTGTGAGAATCTCAGACCAAGTACATGCTCCTTGGGCTCCAGGATGCCCAGGAGAATTCTGAGACCTAGCAGGAAGCTTCACACTAATCTCATGTGGCTAGGAGAGCAGGACAGCAAGCCTCCTAACTTTCTCCTACTCATTGACACCATTTGGGGAAGAGGGGAAAGATTCCTAATCGAGAGTTTGACCCTTAAAATCAGAAGAGAGACAATTAGCTTTGAATGGGATATTTTAAATGCCCTCTCATCTGCCTCAGCAAGAATGGGGACTTTAGTGAAAAATAAGATCAGTTATAAGAATCAAAGAAATGCCTTTTTTCCTTCACACGTAAGTCTCAATAGTAGGGGCAAATATCATCCAGTCTACACTTATATCCTCAGAGCTCAGCTCAGGGCCAGGGAAAGGGGAGACCCTCAACAAGTGTTCATTGAATGGAGACTCTAACTTCAAATCACACCAAAAAAGACAAAACAACCCTGGACTATTCAAGTATAATCCTGCAGAAATATTAAAACGCTTCCTGAACTAATATTCATAAATCTAGTTACCATAACAGGGAAGGAAAAAAACAACTAAGGAACTTAGAGAATCATCTTTGTCAGCTACTGAGCCTTAGACAGCACTGTATCTCCCCGTGGTATCATACTACAAGCTAGTCTCAGATATTACAAGGATTTAACCTTCCTTTATGGCACTTTACACAGGATCCGCCAGAGGCAAGCTAATAGATTATAGTCTCTATTGATCTTACTCGGATAAGGAAATCCCAGTGTCCCAATCTTCTCTAGCTTGACAAGATACATTTTGAATAATTACATATTATTGCCCTGTCTGTTCTGCAAAGGGGGAAAAATATGCTCTAGATTTATCATTAAAATAGCAGGTGTTGGAGGAATGTGGATTAAATTATTGAGAATCTATTTATTTAACTCTGGGCAGTTTGATGACAATTACATTTTAAATAAATATTTTCAGTGAAAATCCTGGTAAGCCAAAAGTGTGTGTTTACAAAGAGAGCTTGTGTGAAGTTTGAGAACAGAACTATTTCTTTTCTCTCAGTGAACAACAACAACAAAATGTATCCCTTAGATTAACTGGTAAATATATTATTTCTACATTTAGAGATATTAGATTCTGCTAGTACTTAATATTGGTCTCAAAGGATTATAGAACGCTATGATTGTTGCATTTCTTAACGTGTTCCCACCCATAACACTTTTTCTTTTCTTTTTTTAAGTCAAACTGAAATTTGCTTTTCCAAACAGTTTTCTAACTGGTGTAAAAAATAAAGTTGAAAATCTTTGTGGAGACTCTGCCCTTTTCTCTTAATAGTGCCTTGCCAAGCAGTCATTCTTTTACAAATGTAGAGAGGAAAATGTTCTGGAACGAGCTTTAAATTTAATTTGGCTCATTTTGGAAAGAGTACTTTGGAAAACTGGCTATACGCCTTTGTTGCTGTTCTATAAAACATGACGATTCCATTGGGGGGGCCGGGTCCTTGGTGTGGTGAATCGATAGCTGAAAGGAAAGTGGATTCTAATCGTTAGACAAAAGAGAATGGAAATCTGGACTCAGACATTCCTGGAGTCTTTTCTACGGATTAAATGAATGAACCTGGACATTGATGGGTCAAAGCAGCCTTATTTCGTTGCTAAGATGCAGCAATTAGCCACCACCATTAACTTGGAATTCACTGCCTCCCTATAAAATTAGGGGAAAAAAAGACAATCAAGACCCAATTCAGTGACTCATTAAGTACATCTTACATGTCGAGGGCCGGTCCAATCATAGAACATCGGATGCAGAGTTGCTGATGAAATCCAACTTGCAGCTGGTTTGCCCAGGATTTATGCAGTTTGCACATACATGTATGCATAAAGCAGAACTAAGATCTAAAAGGTGGCCAATACCTGTGAGAGGAAGACAAATTAGCACTGAAGGACATTTTCTGAATAATGTTGCTGTTTATATTCTATTTCAGTTTGAGGTTTTACAGAAAGCCCTATAATTTAAGATGTTTATAGAGAAGTGGTGGCTGCGTCTGAGGTTCTCCATGTCCAGACCTGGGGATTGGGCCAATTACAAACAAGGATTATATAAACCCCTCAGGAAGGAGATTCCCTCATTGGGAAACCTTAAAGATCACTAAATTCCTTTTGTGTAGTCACTCATGGAGGATTTAGTGAGTAGCCCTTGGTATCACTGTATTAGTTTCTGGGGGTATAGAGGCAAAAAGGATGATATGTAGACAAGAATCAGTGTATGCCAATGGGGAGTGCACAGCAGAGCTAACTGGGAGGTGGGATAGGAGCAGAGAAGTGGGTGAGGACCCCTGCTTGGTGGTGTTTGGATGAAGCTTCAGGAAGGAAGGCTCTGAGTAAGATTTGAAGAGAGAGGAGGTATTTACAGGTGAAGAGAGGGCTGGGGGGAAGGCGTCCCAAGCAGAGGAGCTAGTTTGAATAGAGATGCACCTAAACCAGATGGTATGGTTGAATGGATTAACAGTGGGTCAAAGTGAGGATCTTGAAACAGGGCTAGAAAGGTCAATTGGGACTAGAGTGAGAAGGGCTTGAATGCCATGTTTAATTAATTTGAAATGTCACCTGTGGGTGATGTAGAGCTATCAGAGTACTTAAGCAAGGATAAACTATCATCCAATTTACATTGCAGAAAGATACTGACAGCAGTGTGGAGGATGGCTTGGAGGAGGCAGTGATTGGCGGGAGGGAGATCAATTAGGAGGTGATCTCAGTAGTCACAGAAGAGAGTCTCAGAGTCTGAACAAGAGCAGCTGCCTTTGATTGACAAGAGGTCTGTAAGGGATCTGGGGTACAGCAGCTGTTATCCTCACAGACTGCAGAGTTTTACAGGCTCTAAAAACATTGCTTGTGTGTTTGGTGAATGAAGGGAGACCAACCCAGGAATCATCCTCAGGAAATATAAACATTTTTTTTTTTGCAATAACCTCAGACCTTTGCAACCTTTCCTCCTCGTTTCTATGTCACTGATGGATAACTTCTTTTCCTCCCTAGGAGGCATGGAAAGCAAATGAAAGGCTCACATTTGGGAATCCTGCGAAGAACTCATAGATTCCTCTTGACTCGCAGGTGCTTAGAACTGTGGCCACCACAGAGGGGCACCCCTTCTGATATAGGGGAGTGAGGAGCACAGTGTTGCCTCTGTGGGTTGTAGAAAATAACAGACGATGCCGGAGAAATAACAGACCTGAGCCGGAGAAATGGAGGCCCAAAGCCAGAGAGAAGAGTGATGGTTGAAAAGGTGAGGCAGCAATGTGAGATTGCTTCTGAAGTGGATGACTGCAGACTGTTTTACGATTGAATGATTTTTATTTTTCTGCTTTTACTGATGGAAAATTTTCCCAGCGATGAGACTTGCCCACCTCTTAAATTTTACTTTACAGTCTGCTTTTTCAAGGCTGATTCTACTCATGAAGAATGGCTTCTGGAACCACTGCAAGAGTTGCATTCAGAACCCCATTCAGCGTGAGTTTCCATTTCTGGTCAATTTGGGCATCTCTTTTGGGCAGTCATGGTCTCATAGGCTGTGTTGGCGGGCGTCGAATAGGACACAAACATCCTCCTCTGGATGAGTTTGCCACGTCCTGTCAATAGCACCTGCTTGCTGTGTAATTTCATTTCTCTAGTCCTCACTTTCTCTTCACAGGAAGACCGAAAACTCCCTGAAGAGAACAACCCTGTCTTGAAGTTCTCAGCCTATAATAGGACCTCAGCACATGTTTGGTGAGAGTTATTGTGTGGGCTTCCTGAAAAACCCACAAGATGGCCCAGGTTCTACTGTCACACATACCCCAGCCATCCCCACCACCCCTTTACCACACCACCATCTGCAGCCTGGAATGAAAAGCCGATTGTTTCTGTAAAGAATGTTTTCCACAATTTTCGTGGGTGGCCGTTCCGCACGGCACACTTAACGTGACTGAGTAACCGGGCAGACTGCAGGATCCTTGCGAACCACAGCCTCTAGGGGCATCTTGTATCTATTAGCAAGAAGGGAAAATGCAGGCTGCTGGTGCACCTTTTGCATCCAGGAAAACAATCATGAAAAGCACGAGTGTGAGTTAAGTAAGAAATTAGTCACCCAGATGTCCCCCCAAATACCTGCAGTCAGTGTGTGCGGGGGGGCACTGAAGAGAGAGAGCATGGTGGGCAGAAGACTGGTGGGCAGGATAAAAGCTACCTGGAGGTGACGTCTGGGTCCTGGGTGGCCAGTGTTACTGCTCAGCCCTAAAACAAACTGGTCCCCTCCTCAGTGCTGGGGGCAGCAGTCTCCAAAAGGGATGTACTTGCCCTACAAGACAGCTCACTGCAGTGTGGGAAGAAAGATGACAAGTACTCATATTTGCATCTTTAATTCCCTTCTTTTTAAAATGTCTACTTTAAAATATACTTTATAATATTGGCATAGTAATACATGCACATATTCTAAAACTAAATATTCGTTTATTGGAAGTGCCTGGTTTTTCCAGTTAAGGCACACAATGAAAGCACCGTGGAGATACCTGCCATGGCACAAACAATCCATCCATCAAAGGTCCTGTTTTCGAAGAGGTGACATTCTAGTTAGGGAGTTGAAAATACACATATACGTAACATACATTCAATAGCTGTTTTCCCGACACACACACACACACACACACACGCACACACGCACACGAGCACGCACACGAGCACGGTCATGGTTCTCAAAGATCAGGACAGATGTAACAGGAAGAATGAGGAGAATGGAGATGAAGAACAAAGATCGTCCGTTTTACCAGTAATAGGATGGGTCCCTGGGGGTTGATGTTGTTATTCTTGTGTGTATGGGATTCTTAATACACCAAAGGAGGGAGTTTTTAAATGCCCTTTGAAAGGAAATAGGAAGGAAACACAGACATCTTCATATCGGCTGTCGGAAGCCAAGCCATTACAGTTCTCCAGGAGGCAGTGTGCGTCATTATAAAGCAGAACAGAAAGGCATGGAAAATTTCGATAATTCCATTTCTTCACAAAGGCAGATTGACCTCCCATGTGAACTGTTCTAGAGATCTTTCTTCAAGTTAGCGTAAACTAAACATATAGGCAATTCAGAAGTTTGCAAAGAGATTCAAATCTGCACAGTAGGTACCCAGTACTCACAGTAATATTCTCTTTACAGAGAACTTGTACCAAGCTCTTTACATACATTACCTCATCTATGCCTTATAAATAACAACTGAGACTTGATAGCTCTCCCATTTTTCATGGAAGAACCCTGAGTCACAGAGAATTTTAGTGACTGATACAAGGTCTCTTAGCTAGCAAGCGTTATGAGAATTCCACTCAATCCTGCCTGACTCTGCCATGTCACATGGCTCTTGAATGTTTTGTAAAAGGATGCCTAGCTTCTGATGACCTGGTGTGGTTTCTGGTAGCCAGGGTGTGTTATTTCTCTTGCCTCGAGGCACAGTGGTGATTCCTACTCCTCAGCCCAATATTTTTACACATGCACATCAATATATTCTAGTAAATACCACCAAATCAGCAGCCAGCAGTCTTCCCAAATGTTTTCTAATTCTTCCATATGTGTTTGTTTGTGTCATTACGTCGCCTGTCCTAATTACGATGAAAGGAATCTGAACTGAAGTAACTGGTTCTGTGAATGCCAGAGCCACTTGAATAGAATTCCTTGTGAACCTCAGGCTTCCCAGCCCCAATGCTGCTCGTGTAAACTTCCTGAGTGATTACACATCTGCTGTCTACTCCTATTTTTAGAATAATTGTCACTGAAAATGTTGAAAAAATTAGTATTCCTGTCAAATATATACCCAGACAGATAAGGCTTACCCAGAAAACTTAGGCAGTAGAAATCATATGTTTAATTAAACTGTGTACTTGCCAGAAAGCTTTAGACTCCTCTACAATGTTCTTTTGGTCCTATAATTGGTGGAAGGGCTTAAAGTCACAGGAGGCAGAGACAAACAAGCGGAAATATTGAACATTCTATCTGGTTGATTGGTTCTGATGTGCTGTGACTGAGCTCTTTGGCAAATGAGGCCAATCTAAGCAAAACATGGTGAGAAATCTTTGCCCCGTTCTGGTAGAAAAGTTGCATTTTAAGTATAGGAGAATGAAAGTGGTTGCCCTGTTCAATAATTATATTGAATTTTAATTTTATAGTTTTTGTGGCTTTCAAAAAAATTAAACAAAAGAGAGTTTCTCGCTTCTTTTTAGAATTTGCATAATATACATGTTGAAATAGGTCCATCGGAGTTAGCTCTACCTACCTGCAAACAGCAAGATTAGTGCTGGCTATTGCCTGAAAAACCATCAAGGGCCAATACATGCATTAGAATGATTATAGCTGACTTCAGAGAAGAAAACAAACAAGACTTTTCCAAATGGGGATGTTCTTTAGCCATTCAAAGTCATCTAAAACAAGGTTTACACAGCCAGATTGTTCCACCAGAATCTTCTGAGTTCACTGTACGGTTTAAACTTCTCTTTGCTAGTCCCCGGCACACTGTCCCTAACCTTCAGAGTAATACTCATCCAGTTCAGTTTGACTGTCCTTTAAAAGTACCAAACCTGGGCAGGGCTGAGCGGATGTTTCCCACATTGGTCACCAGGTATAAAGGAGGAAGGAAGGAGGCTGCTTTTCCTGAGTATTTGAGGCTCTTTACAGTCCTCAGTCTGCCCCTTACTGCCTGCTCACGTAGGGGTTCGTGCACCCCATTGGCAGTGTACATATTCAGACATGGAAAGAGAGAGCTTCCTCAAATAAAACATTCTGCTTTGGGAATGTTTACCTCAAATCCACAATCTATTGTTTTCTTAGGAGGAAAAAAAAAAACAATAAAAATGTCAACACCAGCTTCCTTTCGAAAACAGTTGGGACCGAAGATGGCTCTTCAGCAATCAGAACTCCTGGTGTTGAGGCTACAAGTTACAATGTGGCTGCAAGCTTATTGATTAAGTACACAAAGGCATTTGTCTTGATACATGAAAATTGGACCATGTATTGTGAGCATTTATATCTGGAAAGAAAGATGACCGCATTCTTAGGATTAAAGACTGCAAGTCCATTACTTCAATATTTTGAACAAAGAAGGCTAAGAAAACTAATTTCGAGAAGTTCTACTTTATACCTGAAAGTTATATGAAATAGAATGGCAAAAGAGGAACAAGAGCTTGCATTTAAAACAGCTCCCAAATCGCTGTCTTTGGTTATTTAAGAATACATCCATTTTTGCTGTGAGCAGCTTTCAATAACACTGGATGATTGACACAGAATTATTATGTTCATTTATATCCTGAGACATTTCCTAGTTTCACTGAATGGAAAAGAGGAAGGAACTCCTATCGCAGTCTTTCTTGGACTTGAGGAGAACAAAATAAAGCTGGAAAACAAAAATATACAAAAACTGGAAATTAATTGGTAGTTACAAAAATTAGTGTAGTGACTGTGCTTGGCGTGTTGTGTTTAGGGGTGACATGGAGGCCAAACAGCTTCACGGTATCTACCTGAGGCAAACATGTCAAATTCCTCTAAGAGATTTGGCCTCAAATATACTTTTTTTTCTTTCCAGCCCCACGGGGCTTGTCCTCGCCGTTTTTTACCTTGCCGTGTCAGTAGAGGTAAGAGGCTGACACATGGTTGGGAGGGCACCCCCTCCCTTGCACAAGTCAGCTGAGCAGGAGGTTTCTCTTCCCCTCTCCTCTGCCCCAAATTAGCACTGTGCGACATCCCTGAGGGCCAAAACACCTCTAAAGCTCTTTGTTCTAATCTTAGCCCAAATTCCCCCCCACCTACTTCTTGCCCCTACCTTTGAAAATAGGCTTCACTCCTGTGGGATCCTTTTTAGAATATGGCAGAATCAACATCTGTCTTATTCTAGCTCCCTCACTACTGCTGAGCCCCACTCTAGAAGACTGTAGGAGAGGTGGTGAGGCTAATAAAGATGGAATGTTTATTTCCAGGTTTTTCTTCCTGAGCATAAGCCAGATCCTGCCTCTGTGAAAGAGCTACTGTGTATCCATATAGATATGTCTCATTTGAACCCACTAGACTCATTATTCTGATTCAAAGTGGGCAGGGTAGGTCCTGCTCTTGCCTCATGAATGTCTAATTGACACTCCAGAGGTTAACTGACTTTGCAGAGAAGAAATGACAGGACAGACGCTGACCTCTAACCCAGTTCATCCGACTCCTGGGCTGGTGTTCTCTCCTTAAGCGGCCGTGCCACTCTCATCCAGTGAAGAAAAGGTTTTAAAGAGAAGAAAAAGCCTTTCTCTTCAGCATCTTCTTCCTGGCACTGCTGTGGTAACCATTTTCAGCTTGGCAATTTAACACAGGTTCCAATTTGTGCAGATGAATAGATTAACCACATATTTCTCAACTAGATCGAGCTATTTTCTTTTGAATATCCTGTCTTCAACCCTCTCCAGAATGAGGGTATGGAGGGAGAATAAGACCTCACCACTTATTCTGTCACTCGCTGGCTGTTATTTTTGAATTCAAGAGCATTTATTGAGAAGGGAGTACCACGTGAGGTGGGGAAGCTTGATCCTTACCTTGAAAAAGGTTGCCCTTTGGGTTGACAGACATGAATGGTGACTTGGAAGAATAAATACAGAAAAGCAAAGAGGGAAAGAGTAAAATGCTTAGTTGTGCAGTGTGTTTGCTGCAGCCGTGAGGAAGGTAGTGGAGACTGGATTAGTAAGAGGAGGGGTCCACAGAAGAGGGGGGCTTGGCAGTAAGGTGGGATTTGAGCAGCCATGGGCTGGGGGCTGGGGGAGACATCTCCAGAGAGAGAAAGAGGCAGTGAAGGTGCAGAAGTGGAGAGGAACAGGTGGGGTTGCTCTGAGGAAGGGGATGTGCCTAGGGGACAAACACACCAGAGAGACGACCTATTGTACTTTGAAGTAACTGTAGGGCCCCTGAGAGAACCACCACTGACCATCGCCAAGCTAGCAAAGGTTGAACTGGTGGAAAGATACTGTAAAGTTGCCTACAGAATGCTATACACAGCATAAGCTTATACTTTCACCGTCATTCTAGCTTAAGATAAAGCAACAGCATGGTTTTAAATCAGTTAATTGGAAAGTAGGCAATAAAAATCCTAGATATCAAGACCTGAGAAATCCAGTATGACAGCCACCTGCCAAGCCACTTGAAATGTGGCTACTCCAAAATGATAAATACATATCAAATTGCAAAGTATATACAGCATGTCCTTAATAATGTGTGTATCATTTACATGTTGAAATAATACTTTTGATATAGAGTTAAATAAAATATTTAATACAAATGTATAAATAAATAAATAAAATAAGTTCAGCCTTGTTCATCCAGATAAGTGCCATCTCCTTCAGAGCCGTGTCCTTGGGAATCTAAACACTAATTCCTATAATCCTGCCTCCTGCAAGCTGGTCCTAGAGCTCTTTGGGGGGGATCCTCTAACTCCTTTCCATGTTTTTCCAACTCTAACATAACTCTCTGAATATTCTCAATAGTGTTTTCTTTTCTTTAATAGCCAGCTGAAATAAGTCTGTTTTTCCTATCCCTTACCATCCTCTTCCCCTACATCATATACTGTAATAATTAATGAGTGCTTGTTATGTATTAAGTATTGTTTCATGCCCTTTACAGGTAACATCTCATTTAATTAAACTGTCTGATGAGGTAGAAATGACTGTTACCCTTATTTTACAGAAGTGGGAAGTGAGACTTAGAAGGTTAAGTAACATGACCAGGGAAGCGCTATCAGAGCCAATATCCTCACACAGAGTGTCACTTTCTTCATGGTGTGCCTGGTGGCCTCTCAACTTGTCCCTGTTTCCTCTTTGCACTCTTTGTCCTCTCCCTGGAGTGACAATTCCTCCTCTTCTCTACTGTTGAACTTCTGCTCTTCCTTTAGAGCCCAGACTAGAATATAACCTATTAACTAGCTCCTCAGGCAGTATCAGTATGCTGTCTGTCCTCTCTGTGCAAATAACCTTGGTTCCTGTCTGTAATAGTACCTACATTTTGCTGTAATGTTTCTGTCTTGATGCCTGTCTCTGCAGTAGACTGTGACCCCTGTTATTCTGCTCTGTATTCTTAGTACCTACAGGGCATCTGGTACCAGTAAGAATTCTGGAATACTTTTTGAACTGATTTGCATAAGGGGGTGTGGATCAAGCCTGGCCCTGAAGATGATGCTAATGAGGAGATCCACAGAGTTTTGGGGCAAAGGCAGCATATTAGGAATAGGTATGTGGACCACCAGGACCACCACAAGTTATTATTTTGAAAGACTTCACTTGGGTGTCCAGATTCTAGTCTGCTTTTTTGTTTGAGGAAGGAAAAATCAAACAACTATCTGGTAATAATGGACTATGTAGTTCAGAAAAGCTATCCAACTGAAGAGAATAAAAAAGCTGGACAGAATAAAAGTACATATGTTTGAAGACATTAGAAAAGTAAGAGGACAGTGGAGCACCATCGAACCAAGATCTGGGAGAAGCTGGAAACCCGAGCAATAAGCTTGGATTTAGGGGCGGCCTTGCCCCGAGGTTCTTCTGCTGATTATCAAAGGAAAAGGCTGATGAGCTGAACAGCACTTTGTACATCCTTCCTGGGCCTGGATGATGGTAGGGGGCTTGGTAAACTCCCTACACTTTACTTTGGGACCCTGAATAGCTAAACCCCAGAAGTTAGACTGAATTGGAAGTAGACTGGTCAGTGAAGGGACTGCAGTCCAACTTTGCATCCTCTCAAGCCCTAAAATTGGATTAATAAGATCTGCTGCTTTCCTAACACCGGAGAAGCACAGGAAAACTCAAGGCCTAGATGGCTTCATTAGTGAACTCTATCAAATATTGTAGGGAGAAATAACACACATCCTACACAAACTTCCAGAAATTAGAAAAAGAAGGAATATTCCTACTTTATCTATGAGGCCAGCATAACCTTGATATCCATACTGGACAAAGGACATTACGAGAAAGGAGAATTACTGGTTAATCCCACTCATAAACATAGGTGCCAAGATCCTAAGCAAAACATTAGCAAATTAAGCCCAGCAAAATATGGAAAAGATAATGTATCATGACCCAGGTGAATTCATATCAGGAATGTAAGGATGGTTTAACATTTGATAATATAAGAGAAAAATCCTATAATCATTGTAATAGGTACAGCAAAAATATTTGTTTATCATCCATACATAATTTAAAAAATACCTTAGCAAATTAGGAATAGAAGAGAACTTTCCTAACTTGATAATGAGCATCCTATAGCAAATATCATACTTATTGGGAAATGTTGAAAGCTTTCCCTTCGAGATCAGAAATAAGCAAAAGATGCCCATTATTATGATTATATTCAATATTGTATTGACTGAACCAGTACAGTAAGGCTAGAAATAAAAGGCATAAGGATCAGAAATGAGCCAATGAATGATAACCACAAACCCCAAAATAGAAGAAATTCTTTCTGAAACGAGAGACTACTAAATCACTTAAGTTTGAAAGCTCCCTTTTATGGTGGAACTCGAATTCTAGACAGATTTTTAAAAATTGTTTTGGGGAGAAATCAAGTCCTTCATCAAATACTTGTTTATTGAGTACCTGTCAGATACCACTCTGAGCCCTGAGGATTCAGCAATGAATAAGGCCAAGGCATTTTTCATTCTGGTTGGAGAGACCAACAAAAAACAAGTAATCAGATAAATAAAACATACCATTTCAAATAATGATATAGTGACATGGCTGGGGTAAGAGTGTGGCTGGAGAGAGGTCGCTTCAGACTGGTGGATGGAAAGTCCTCTCTGAGGAAGTGAATGTGAATTTTGCCTTGAATGAGAACTCATGTTGAATAGCAAGAACATGGCAGTCCTTTTCTCTAATTAATTTATTAGTTAAATTAATAAATAATTTAATAACACATAGACCCTTTAATAACCAAACACCTGTTGACAAGGTATTTTTATTTCTGGAGATCACGAAGATTCTCCTCTTAATGGATCCATAAGTTATTGGGTATCTGAAAACTACAGAGGCTGAGATATTAGTTAATAATTATTATCTTTGTGGAGCCGTTAGATCTCATCTTTGATAATTCTGTTAGAATTATCTATACACGTAGTTTCTCCCCCGCCACAGGTGTTAGTTAGGATGTGCCTTGAATCCTTCTCCTCGGCCAGGAATTCCTCCTCCAGCATCTTGGAGAGATATTTAACCCAGAACTAAGCAATTTCAAAGGCGGCTACTCAGGAGAGATGAATAAAAGGATCACTTTCCTCACATTAGAGATGTTCTTTTAGCTCTCCTAAAGCAGCACAATTTGTTTCCAAAGAACCTCACCTCTCTTTTCTCAGTTGTGCTAAATTTTCTGAAATTACAAAGCAAAGAAATTCTAAAACAGAAAAAGAAAATTTCTACCAACAGGCCAGAGGAACAAATGCAGATAACTTGGATTGAGGGTCCCCATACCATGTTAGGGACCTATCACATCAAGTTTAAGTTAATCTTTGATCTAGATGTGATTATCCTTATTTTATGGATGAGGAACCAGGTTCAGAGAGGCAAAGATTAAGCAACTTGCCCAAGGCCACAGTAGTAGAGAAATATAGGACTGAGATTTCAATCTGGGTATTCAAAAATTCCAGCCAAATTCCAGTAGCTATTTCTTGCCACTCTACTAGATTGCCTTCTTGAACTTCAGAGATTGCTGTCTCAGAATGGCTATTCCCATTTTCTGTATTTCTCAAGAAAAAGTGAAAATACCCTCTTTTCAAAGCAGAGGATACCCTCCCTCCCCATGAATATCAGAGACAGAACCACACATCTAAATTGGAAGCCTGATCTAATGACATCCTCCAGCTTTAGACATTTACAGACTGCTTATGTTCTGGAAAAGCTTGCAACTGGGAAGTGTGGGGAAAGCATTTTTAATCACTGAAGAGAGAGTCAACAGAGAAAAATGGGGTTTCTTAGATGCTACGGGAAAGAATTCAATTGCCGTTTTTTAAAAAGAGTCCAAACTAATCAAATATGCCTTTAAAATCTTTCAGTGTTTTGACATGTTGATCTGAAAGAGCAATGAGTATGCTGTCTTAGAAAATCTATAGATCTGCTTTTTTTTTTTTTTTTTTAAGTCAAGGAATGAGTATACTACTAAAAATTAGCTTCTTCGGTACATAACTGACAGCCCAGCACTTCTGCCTCTCCATTCATGTGTGCCTGCAAATTCTGCTACTGGTAACGCCCCCAGTGCTGAGGTAGCCCCGGTCACATTGCCAGTGACAGCCTCCACCAGAGACTTCTGATCTCAGCTACAGCTGCTTTCATGGGTTTGAAGAAAGCCCTTTCATTTCTAGACAGAAGCAATATGCAAGTGTCTGGTTCCCCGCTGTGTTATCACTGTTATTGTCTTTGCCTAAACTCCATTTGGAAAGGGGCCACGTAGTCTGTGCCAAAGAGGATATGTCTGTGTAGAGCAGGGGTCAACCACATTTATCTGTAAATATTTTCAGCTTTGCTAGCCATATCGTCTCTGTTGCAACTATTCAATTCTGCGACTGTAGTATGAGAACATCCAGAGACAATATGTAAATTAATGGGTGTGGCTATGTTCCAATAAAACTTTATTTACAAAGCAGACAGCAGGCTGGATTTGGACCATGGCTCTCCTTTGGCAAACCCTAGTAGAGAATAATTTCTCCAAGCCCACAAACAGTGGTGCTCAGTGTGTGGCCTTCCAATCAACAGCATCAGCATTACCTGGGAAATTGTTAGAAATGCGAATTATCAAACTTTGGCATGTATCAGAATCACCTGGTAGTCTTGCTAGGTATAGAACGCTGGGCCCCAATCCCAGTATTTCTCATTTGGGAGGTCTGGCTTGGGGCCTAAGAATTTGTCTTTCTCACAAGTTCCCAGATGACATGGCTGCTGCAGGTGAGGGACTACATTTTGAGAACCACTGTAATAAACAGATGTCTTCCTGTACCTAGGATCTGGGGAGGGGGGCATGCGGTCATAAGAACATAGGGATGGCAGGGGCTATTGGGGCAGCAATAGCAGGGAGATTCAGACTTGCCTGTTCCTGTAATTGACTCTTTGTTGGGGTGAGGGTAGGATGGGCAAGGAAGCAAAAGGAGCCAAGGTCATGGGAAAGTGAGGAGCTTCTGGAGCTAGCACTACCAGCAAGCTCTGCAGAGAGAAAAGCTGTGAGAGGGTCGGACTGTCCCCTTTTCTTGCTGGCCTGGCTGACTGTACTTGCTTGCGTCCAGGTACAGGAGAGAACAGGGGAACTTTCTGAGCCAAGTGAAGAGTGCTCAGGGGGAATTCACAAAGACCTAGCTCACCCCGAGTGGGCTGCAGCACATTCAGGCCCCTGTTACTTTGTTATTGTATCAGATCATATACCTTCACATTTGATTTACTAGGCTTGTTGTTGTGGAAACGCAGGCTGCAATGAAACATCTGGGGCACCCAGGAAGGGAACCTGCCAGAACACCCCCATCAGATCAGTCCCACTCTCTCTCACCTGCCAGGTAGAGTTAAGATTCTTTAATCATCAAATGCCCCTGATGTGAGAGGACAGACTTGTCAAAGCCAGAGGCTGGTATACAAAGAGCTTGGATACCAAGTCCTCAACCCTGTGAATGTGTCAAGGGATTTGCAGGCCAGCTGTGAGCAGATACTGGAAATGGTGGGAGCTGCAAGAGGAACTGCCCACAGGATTCCAGATATTCCAGCACGTCCTGGGGCTCTGCTGGGAAGAATGTGGATGGGCATAATCATTCCCATGGCTGCTTGCTCAAATGTGTAACTCATCCTGCACTACAGAGATGCTATCTTGATTAGGGGCCCCACTAGGAATGACCAAGAGGGCAGACTGAAGAGAATCAGCTCAGAGTCACAAAGTATTGAGAACCCTGGTGCTGGACTGTTATTTAGGACATCTAAGGCATGATGTCGGAACCAGGCTGGGAGAAGCAGGATGTCCTGGCCATACTGCTCTTTGCTCTGTGAAAGGGTTCTCACAGCCCCAGTGCTGAACTTCTCTGCATCCACCCAATCTTCTAGGAACTCTGAACTCAATTCCACTCTTGGTTCCTGTTGAAGACCTTGCTCGAATCTTATTTTCAGAAGCAAAAAAATTTTAGATGGAATTGGCTCCAGATACAAGATCCATCCTCCTCTGCTTTTTGCTGGCTTGAAGGGAGGGTCCTAGCACTGGTTACCATACCTGCCTTTCAATCAGCAGTTACCAGGTAACTGGTAAGCAGTTACCTCCCTTGGGCTTCATGACCGAATTTATTGGACTTCCCCCAGCACAGAGAGCAGAGAGCAGCCCTTTGGCCCTAAATCACTTATGCCTTGTCTACAAGAACAAAACTCACTATAAATAGCACTCAAAGGTTTTTAAAATTAACAAATGGAAACTGAATTTAGAGCAAGTTTTTTAAAAATACTATAACAGATCTGAGGTGAATCTTCTTCTTCACCATCTAATTTAGTCCTGACTTTATTTATTCTTCACTAAAAAAGAAAATCTCTAACATTTTTCCATTTACAGTGTTTTGGATTAAAAAAAAGAGAAAAAGTCCGTATCTTACATACATCTCCAAGACTTTGCCTGTTCATTCACTACCTTCTTCAGGGTTCAAAGTTACTTGGTGTCTAAAACGCTGATCATCCTAATGGCTTCCAGATTTCCCCTACCTCTTAAATGTATTTATATTGTTAATAATGAACATCTACATTTTTCTTCCTAAATTGGGAAATTCAGATTTGCTTAGTAATATTCCTTTTAAAATGTATGAAAAATTAGTATTGATCTTAAAAATCACTGTAATCTAACAATAGGAAAATGAGGATCTTATACTACAGCCATGTGATGGAATATATGCAGCCATCAAAAATCCCTTAAGATACTGGATAATGTAAAAACGTCATAGCCTGGATTAAAAGGCAGGAGTCTACATTTTCAGTTGAGAACATGGAGCCATCTTGGACCCCCTGCATCACTCGCCGCTTGGTCTCCATTACATCCCCAGCCTACCTGGTTTCTAACCTTTAGGCTTGTCTCTCATCCTAGCTCTGTGCTTATCTCCTGGGATTCGATCACAACATTCATCTTCCCTGGCTTGGCCTTGGGCAATCCCTAGATTTATACCCTGGCTTTTCCTGCCCTGGCCTGCTTCAGTATTCACCCATCTCCACCAGCTTTGTACCCCTGGGACCTCAGCCCTGTACTAATCACCCACATGCCCAGCACTCTGACTGGCACATAAGAACCTTTCAATTTTAGGAAGAATTTGTAGTTTCATGGAGATTGTAGAGTAGCATGCTGACTCCCTTTAAGACAAAAAAAAATTCAAGCTCAGATCCTCCAAAGTCAGCAAAAGGTGGAGGCTTGACATGGAAGGGAAGCAAAGCTTTGTGCCCTGACTCTTGTTCTCCAAGGTTCATCCTTTCTTTGGGACCTCTCTCATTTGCTCTAAGTATAGTGGTGGCCACTATCCTTTAAGAGAGTCTTAAAGGAACTTGGCTCAATTTGGTAAAGGAGTTAATAGACTTCCTCACAGAGATGAGATGACTTTAACCAGTGCTCTGTGTCTAATGTATACATTGGGTCCAATTTGACATTGATATCAGCAATGATAGTTGAATCATTTGAACTACCCACTGCTTGGAAGCTTGGAGGAAGTAGGAAGGGCCATATCACCTCTTTAGGTTTCTTCTTAGAGGCCTAAAGAGGTGATAAAATCTTTAATAATTTTACAACCAGAAAAACTACTTAAAATAATTCAAATCCCAATCTGCAGAATAAAACAAATACACAAAATAGAAAGTGCTCACTTGAATTTACAGATATACTTAATTAGCTAGTCATTATATGGAAATCATTACTTATGAGAATAAACTTATGAAAGGTTCTAACATTCTGAAAAATTTCAAGTATTTACTTTGTTATTAAAATTATTATATAAATTAAACTTCATTTGCTGGTCTTATCTGAAGTAATATTCTGTAAAAATTTCCTTTACCATAATCTATTTTTGCCTTCATTTCCCTCACATTAGGTAGCTGTGTCATATCTGACTTTTTATCTAACTTTGAATCAATTTTTAAAACATGCTCTTTTGAAAAATGCATTAAAATGATCAATTTTTTATTTTAGACAATATCTATGTCTTCAGTTTAAAAGTTTTTCTTTTTCCTCCATTCAGCCAGATCCTTCTTTTGTCTAAAGGAGAATGCAAACTTGTTCTTTCTCTGATACGCTCCTTTTTCTAGAGTCAGACTTAAAGATCTTGCAAGTACTGGAATCCATGTGGTCCGAGTGAGTGACATGGCCTATTGGAACCAGATGAGATTCCCAGGGCCACATCTTTCTTACTCTTCTTTCCCATCACTGAGCCACATGTTCCTCAAACATTGGTGTCTCCCTCAAAGCCCATGACTTAGAAATCCACGAAGGAGGCTGACTGGCACCTTGGTGTCAAAAGGAAAAGTCTTGTAGAAATGAAAGACATGAAGGCGAGATCTAATGCCACAAATCTTACTGAGATTAAATTCACGAGGAGGCTGGTGAGGAGAAAAAGCCCAGTCCAAACAACTTTCGGCTTTCTTCTTTTCTTATCCTCCCCACAGGGTCAGCTACTGGAAAAGTGCTGAAGTAGGACAAATAATGTTTGTTGCATTTCACAATGTTTGTTCCTATACCTTTTGGCCTTCTGGTTTCCCCTGCCCCTCAGGGGCCATACTCTACTGCCAGCAGAATAAAACCTATGTGATCAACCCACTCATATGCACACGTTATCCCAGTAGATGGGACAGTTCAAAACGGTAGAAGTTTTCCAAGGAGGACTGAACTTAATCTAAAAGAAGGAAGGGTAGAATTTTTGGTATCGTTCGTTGTTCCTGTGCCAGAGTGAATATATGAAATAAAAAGTCTATCCTAACATTTCACAAACTGCATTGCCTGGCACCAGTACCTCTGCCCCCAGAACGTCCTCACTTCCCCTCCTTATCTTTCCACTCATTGTGGTTGACATCTCACGTTCTCATTTCTTCCCAATTTTGTCTCCCTGGAAGCAGATATTTCCTTCGGCACTTTATTTCCCTTTGTGCATTGTTCCAGGGGCAAACTGTTTCTGCAACAACCTCTGGTCTGGACCCAGTACCTCTGAGAATTAAAGGGGGGAGAAGGGTGATAAAGCTGGCGGCATCTGGCCTTTCCTTGCATCCCTCTTTTTTCTATTGGGCTGCAGAGTAGAAGGACATTCAGGCAAATAGTTTGCTTCCGAGGTATCTTCTTAAAGTTCAATATAATCTCCTTAGTCACTTCATAATGCCTTGTATAAGCCAGAGGTGAAGCAAATGCTGTATCAGTTTTAACCTAAATTCAGGGTTTCAGTCATTTCCCAACATCTCCCCTTCAGTTCTTATACCATTTTCAGCAAAAGGTCAGTGCATTGATTTAATTAAGGAACAAAAAGCATCTAACTGTGTAACTCTTTAAGCAGACTCTTTAAGTAGGATGCCAACCAGTCTCCAGCATTTCGTATTTTCTGAAGCAAATCTACTCTGGGGTTCATCTCTCTTGAAAACAAACCATCCAAGTACTAAACACCCTTCAAAAGACATCTTGTCTAGTTGTCAGAACAGGAAAATTCATAGCAGCCCTGATGGTGACAGACTGTGGCATCCCTGCCAGCGTCTGGAAACCTGGATGCCGTCAAGTGGCAGAGCTGTGAGGTTCAAAACCAGCTCAGGGGTGAAAAACTCCGTTGGAAACCACCCATCTCTGCCATTGCCTATCAAGCTGGCACAAGGCTCAAGCTGAGAATATTTTTTCTTTTTGGCTGGCATATTGAAATCTGTAAACCTCTTTCTGTAGAACAGAAGCTGTTGAGGGTTTATTTTTTCCTGACTTGAGCTATAGCACATGGAAAGATCCTGAAATCTAACTTTGCCAATGATCAGAGATTGGAGTGGGTTGGGGGTGGGGTGGTGGGAGTTTATCTTCATAGTGACATTATTAGAAAGAAACAACGAGGCCCATACAGTGACCAGCTGTCCCAGTCTGCCCAGAAGTGAGAAGTTCCCTGGACATGGGACTTTCAGTGCTAAAACCAGAATAGTTCTGGGAACACCAGGATGATTGCTTACCCTAAAACTGGGTTGAGGTGACCCAAATTCTGGTGCTAAGGAGATGAGGCCTCAAACTCACAAAAGAGTTTCCAGGCAATGGAATTTTAAAGGACTGTCTTCACCCATGATGAACTGCCTCCCTGCAAAAGCAGATTATCAACGCATTCTAAAATTTCTAACGCCAGGAAAATTTGACATGGTAAAGGCAGGAATCCTAGCTGCTGAGTTGGCCCTCCGCCCAATGGTGATCTGAGTCTTGAGAATATGTCCAGCCTTGCCCTCACCTATAGCTGCTCTCTGAGAGCTCTGCGTACTACCTCCTACTCTAGATACCCCCTTCACCAGTCTGATCTCCCCACACATCCCATTCTTCAGCAGAAACACCTCAGAAACGCCTTACCAATCTGATGGCCAGTTAGCATCTTATCAGTGGTTAATAGCTAATAACCTGCTTCCAGAACCAAAAACGTTTAGATTTGGAAAGCACCTGAAATGTCACCTAGGCAGGGGTTCTTTGAGGTCTGTCCAGTGTCAGGCTGGCTGTACAAGAATCACTCGAGGATGTTTATCAGTTGGTCTGAACCAGGTTATGCAGCAAGCTCCCCATTCCAGTGGCTTATCATGACAAGGGTAACTTTCCACTCAGGCTCTATCTGTATCTATTGCAGGCAGGCAGAGTGCTCTGCTTCTTGTGGTAACTCAGAGACCCCAAAGTGGCTGATCCCATGCCAGAAGGAAAAGGCAATGGGGGACTATCTCACTCTGTCCATTCAGTGCTCATCCAGGAGCAGACAATGGTCCTTTCCACTCACAACTCAGTGGCCAGAACTGGTCACAGAGCCCCACACAACTGCAGGAGGGGCACGGAATGCAACTCTGCCTGGTTCCCAGAAGTGAGCTGGACAGGAAATAGCCAGTGAATAGCACTGAGTACACAAAAAGCCTATACAATGCAGGTACTGAATTCAGCTTCATGGAGCTTCTGATTCAGTGGATCTGAGTGAAACCTGGGGATCAAGGTAGATTTGAAGACTCTCCAGGATTTTAGAAGGGGCAGCCTGTTGGGAAACTACAGATGAGGTGATCTACTTAGGTGAAGAGTCAAATGAGGTCAGGTTTCTGGACTCTTGATCCAGTGCTCTTTCAAGCTGCACTGCTTCCTCAAAAGAGTTTGCATTTTATCTTTTTTTTTTCAGCTAAAGGATTAAGTCTTTCATGAAATATTGAGCATCTGTGTGAGACCAATGGTCAGTTTTTGGAATCTTGGGTACTCCCTCACATGTCAGATGAGTTGATGGGCCCTCCCAATTTTACCCAGGCCCCAGCTTTTCCAGAGGCAAGAGGATATTGGGGTGAGCAGGGAGGAATGAGGTAGAAGAGTCTGTTTGGTCCACTTCCCTGTGTGTCCTGCCCACTGAAGCTCCTCCCCTTCCCCAAACCAGGTCCTTTCCTCACTGTGTTTCTGGCCTAGCTGGTAAGTGCCTTCTCTCTCTGTGTGCACTGATTTAGTTAGATGAGATGTTCCGTACATTTCCCTGAAAAGTCCAGGAGGGAGCTCTGCCACAAGCCTCTCCCTGCCTATGTGTCTCCTTGGAGGGCAACACATAAGAATGCCAGCCTGTGAGGACCACACTCCCACTTTAACAGTGTGTGAACATGCTTATTCTCTCCACAAGGGAGGTTTCACTCCCTTTTCTGACCCACCTCCTCATCTCCTCCTGAAACCCCCTCAAGTGTCAGCTCAGAGCTGTTCTCTAAAACTGCCACCTGCTATGGCAACTCTCACTGTTCCCTCAGTCTGAAATATTCCACCCCCTTTTGCTGCAATTTCCATTCTTTAACTAACCAGCTCACGTATTGCCACTTCTCTGCAAAGTTCCCTAGTCCCAAAACTCAGTATTAAATACTCCTTTCTCAAGACATATGCACCCCAATGTTCATAGCAACACTGTTTACGATAGCCAAGACATGGAAGCTACCCAAGTGCCCATCAATAGATGAATAGTAAAGATGATGTGGTATATACAATGGAATACTACCCAGCCATAAAAAAGAATAATATGTTGTCATTTTGGGCAACATGGATGGACCTAGAGGATATCATACCTAATGAAGTAAGTCACACAGAGAAAGACAAATACTATATGATATCACTTATATGTGAAATCTAAAAAATAATACCAATGAATCTATATACTAACAGAAACAGACTCAGAGACATAGAAAACAAACTTATGGTTACCAAAGGGGAGAGGAAGGAGGGGGAGGGACAAATTAGGAGTATGGCATTATCAGATACACAATATTATACATGAAATAGATAAGCAACAAGGATTTACTGGATAGCACAGGGAATTATATCCAATACCTTGCAATAACCTATAATCAAATATATCTGCAAAAAAAAAATCACTATACTGTATACCTGAAACACAATAGTGTAAATCAACTATATTTCAAAAAAAATTTTGTTTAAATACTCCTTTCTCTAGAATCTAATGGCTCTTTGTTTATAGCTTTCTTCTAAAACAGATTTTTTCCACTTCCTTTTATTAGTTAACTTGGAGGCCAATGTCTCCCTCAGCAAGGTGCCCTTCAAGAGCAGGGACCAGGTCTATTTGGTGTGTTTGTCTCTCTAGCATCTTGCATAATTCCTGTAATGTTTGACATTGAATACATCTTTCTGGAAGTAAGGAGGAAAGGAGGAAGGAAGGAAAAGGAGAAGGTTATTTCACCTTTCTCCATAGATTCCAATCTCTGTAAGGCTGTATGTTATTCATCTTTGAATTTACATCTCATCCCCGATATCACTCAATTTAGCAATGATTTCATATGGTAAGTGCACTAGGATTTTTTTTTTTTTTTTTGACCTGGAGACTGGGATCTAATTCTGCTTTTCTGTGAACTAGTTGTGCTGTTGTGAGAGGCCTTAGTTTTCGTAAATCTAAATCAAAAGGATTCAAAATATCCTTCAGGGTTTCCCAGATGAATCCTCAGTACAAAAAGAACGCACATCACTTGCAAAGATAAATATTGGCCATGTACAGAATATATGATTCATAAATCAAATCAAGCAACTCTGAAGGAGAACAATGGCAAGTATTTCTCTATAATCCAAGCTGGGTGAGAAAACAAAGCTGCTACATGTTGGTCACCTTGGCTTTTGTTCTCTTCCTTGGTAATGGAGGATAGAGAGGAAGGTGCTGGAGAAGGACCAAATGTGTTTACAGATCTTGGCTGATGGGAAGGTGTCAGGAAGCAGAAAGTCACCTATCCAGTGGCTGACATGCTTGCAGTGGCAACCCCCATATCTAGAAACACAAGCTGTAGGAAATGGAACTTGCTGCAAAGATTTGGAGCAACCATATCCTTCCAGTCCTTCAGGCTAAAACATTGGCATCTGTCAATCTGAATGTTTGTGCCCCACCCAAACCCCAACTGCCAAATTTGTATGTTGAAATTCAAGGTGATGGTGTTTGGAGGTGGGGCGTTTGGGAGGTCCTTAAGTCATGAAGATTATCATGACCTAATGAGATTGATACCCTTATAAAAGAAACCCCCGAGAGCTGCCTTGCCCCATTCCACCATGTGAGGACACAACAAAACTCCGCAACTTAGAAGGGAGTCCTCACCTGACCATGCTGGTGCCAGGATCTTAGACTTCAGCCTCCAGAACTAAGAGAACTAAATTTTGTTTATAGGTCACCCAGTCTGTGGTATTTTGTTATAGCAGCTTGAAAAGACTAAGACGACATCAGTTCTCATTCTTCTCTTCATCTCACACCCATACCCAACCCACCCAACCCATCGGGAAGTAAATTCTGCCTGTTCTTCCTTCAAAATATATCTGGACCTGAGTCATTTCTCACCACTTCCATTGCCACCATCTCTCTCCTAGATCACTGCAATAGCCTCACAACGGTCTCCTTGCCTCTAACCTTTCTTTTACTTGGTGGCCAGAGGAATATTGTTAAAACACAAGTCAGAGCTCATTGCTGCTGTGCTCCGAAACTTCTGGTGAATTTCCATCTCCCACCATGCAAAGCATACAGAGCTCTCCAGGACTTGGCCTCCACTGCCTCTCTGACCTCCTCTGTAATCGCCACTGGTTCCCTCTGTGGTCACTACCCTGACCCCTTGCTTTTCCTTAACATGCTGGGACACATTCCTGCTCTGGACACTTCCCTAGACTATCACAGGGCTGACTTCCCCACCTCCTTCAGCTCATGTGTCACTTTCCCAAGGGTGACTTCCCTGACTGCCTTGTTAAAAAAATACAGTTCCCACACAAATGCCCTCATCCACCTTCCTTCTTTTATTTTTATGCACTTACATCCACCTAACAGTACACATTTCTCATCTTCTTTATAATCTGTTTCCCCAAACTAAAATGTAAGCTCTTCGAGGGCAAGGATTTTTGCCGATTTTGATTTTGCTCTATCCCCAGTGCCTGGAGCAGATGTAAGAGGGGTCTGGGGAATATTTGTCAAGTGAATGAATGAATGAATGGCTGGGGGTAGCTCACAGGACTGAGGGGGGGAACTCTAGAACCCAGCTCAGAAGTGAACAGGAACCCAGCTTCTCCCAGGAGGAGGGCCACCTGCCTTCACAGCGCTGCCATGGAATGCTCACATGGAATAATTCTCAGAGAAGTTAAAACAAATGAATCAGCAAGCCTGCCTCGAATCTCTCCTAGCAAGTGGATGACTGGAAATCCCACAGGAAGTGTGATCCTTGCAGGCAAGGACCTCCCACAGCTCTGGGGACTTTCAGCAGCAACTGTCAAAAGAGACAGGCTTTGACTATGGGATGGCTCCACGGCACCTCCAGGTGTTGGGATATTTCTCTCTCCTATGTCCTTCTCCTTCTGTCCTTGGTCCTCTACTCCTGGCTTCAGTGGGGGCTGACGTGTCTTTTGGCCCTCCTGGTTCCTGAGCTCAGAGCCACCTTAAGGCAAGGGAGCATCCAACCAATAAACGTGTTCTGAGCACCAGCAACCTGCCAGGCACTGTACTAGGTTCTAGGGACCCCAAAAGAACCAGTCAAGGACCCTGCCCTCTAGGATTCTACAGCCCCACTGGGGAGATGAGGCGAATGCACAAGGAAGGGAAAGCAGTGAAGAGGGACCCAATTTAAGTGTTAAATGAAGGATCCATCATTGGAATTCCGAGAAGGGATGAGGGAGCCCTGGAACGTGGATGCCCAAAGAAGGGTCCATGGAAGAGGCAGAGTTGAAATTGGCTCAGAAGGGTTGAGAGGAGATAGACAGGCCAATCTGAAGGGGCAGGTTTTCTGGAGACATCCAAACATCCATAGTTCAATGCCCAAATTCTAGGGGCAAAATTCTGGGGTGAGCAAGGCCGGGGGCCTCCTCCAAATCCGGGCTGGAGGCAGGTGTCTGCCTTCTTTCTGTGCAGACTCTAAGGGTGGGGCAGCTCCTCAGAACAATGGCTCCTGTTCCCTCATTCCTCCCCGATTTGTTCCGGGACCACGGAGGCGCCCTAGTTGGCAGACCCAAACATACAGTCTCCACATCTGAGCTCTGGGGCATTCAGACTTTGGAGAGCTTGTAACCATTACTCCTGCCCCCGGTCTGTTCCTACAGTTTGGTTCCGGCAAATCCATTTTCCTCATAATCAGCTTTGTGTGCTTTTTCATTTCTGAAATCTGTTCTGAAGATAATGCCTCTCTGCATGTCCACATGCACATTAATCCTCCTTGTTCAGAAAGCCAGGCAGGCTAACTACCCACGCTCCCCAGCACCTTCCATAGCTGGAGACTACCCCGTGATTATCTACACTGATGGTGTCTCTCACCACCCAACATTATTGGGACCCACCATTCCTGTCTGAAGAAGAGTTGAGGTAAGTTATAAAAATAGGGAGACGCACCGAGAATAAACCAGCTTTTCTAAGCACTTTCCATGAGCTTAGCTTGTTCTTCTGCAATCTTTACTGGGCCTTTTTTTCCCCCTAAGTAATGAACTTGAAAAGCTATCTTCCCTGATTGGCATGGCTTGTATTTTCTCCCCCGCACCCCCCATCACACCCACAGGTATTTCCATCTCTGCACGGGACCTCTTTCCAACTCAGGATCGGCATTTCTTCTTTCATTCGGTATTAGTTCACCTCGTCAACTTTCATTCCCCCTCACTCCTGAGGAAAGGGGAAGAGGGGGATGTGGGTGGGTGGGAGTGCTGCGGTCCATGGAGGCTGCTGCAAAGCCTGTACAGCATTGCCAAGTCAGGCCTCCTGCCTCGCACATGAAACAGAGGCCGTTCACCTGGACTTCCTCAGTGTCCCCTCCTCCAGAGTATCCTCACTTCCCGGTCACAGCGGTAGCAGATACCTAGTTTTCTGGGGTTTTGTTTTTTTTAATATTTATTTATTTTTCTGACCCAACATCCTTCGTTACTTTTCTGCCAACAGCACCCTGGTTTTCCTCAAGAACGTCCTCACCCTCAAACCTTCATTCTGCAAACCAGTGATTAATTTCTGTTCCTGTTGTTACTTGCAACAAAACAAGAGACCTACCCCTATCTGGGGAGAAGGTGTCCTTCCTTCTATCCACCAATGTGCTTGATGACATCTCCTCCTATCTCCTTGGGTCCTTATTCTATCGTTATCTCCTCTCTCATCTTCAGTGCCTTGCGTTTTCCTCAAGTCTCTTACACGCTTAAAAAAACCCCAAAAAACCCCTCAGTTGTGTCCTGAGCTCTCCCATTGCCTTGGCTACCCCAGAGCCTCCCTTTTCTTTCCAAACAGCTTACCGAAGTCATCTGATCTCAGACTCTTTCCTTATTGACCTCTCATTACTCATCAGCCAACAACCGTCTGGCTTCTTTCCCCAGCACGCCATTAAAACTGTGCTCATTAAAACCAGGTGACCTCTTAACAGTCCTTTCCTGTGGTTGCCTTTCCATCCTCAGCTTCATCTCCTCTAGGGGATGTGATAGTGTTGACCTCGCCCGTATTTTTCATCCTCTCCTTTCATCCTCTCCCCATCCTCTCTCTGACCTTTGTTTTCTAATCTTCGCTACCTTTCATCTTCTGTCCCCTGCTTCATGTTGGACTCCAGAGCTGGTCCTCTTCTGTCCTCCCTTCTCTCACTGCTCTCTCCTCCTGCGTGTGACTTCATCCACTCCACTGCCTCCCATTATTGTTCACAGGATGCCTGAGTTCCATGTGGGCATTTCCAATTGCCTGTGAATACCCTGTTGAACAGGTTACAGGGACCTCAAGCTTACAGAGCCCCGCACGTAGCAGATGTCAATAAAGAACTGTTGAAAGCATAAATGAAAACATCCCCAACATGTAAGACACCGAACGCAAGGCATAGAGAATTTCCTGCCAGCCTGGCAAAGTTATTTTGAACTTCTGTCCTTTTGCACATGGTTTCCCCACTACCTCCTTTTCCTTCAAGTGCCTATTTTGCTGCTTATTCTTCCTTTAAATATCAATTCAAGCATTACTTCTTCTAGGAATCCTTCCCTGGACGACACATACCTGCAAAGGTACGCACACACACAATTTTTTTCTTTGGCCTCTGGGATCCCATAATGCCTTATAATTCATTTAAAAAAGAGTTATAACACTTATTATGTTGTTTTGATTTGCTTATTTATATTTCAGTTTGTGTCACTAGACAACGAACAAGTCTGGTCTTATCTCTGCCCCTCACTGGCCATGGGACATTCATAAAGTCATTGAACTTCTTGGAGTGTCAATGTCCTCACCTAACTAATAGAGGGAGTAACACCAGCCCAGCTTCGATCATAGGGCAGCTGGGAATAAGAGGCTGCATATGGGTGGGCTTTGTAAACTCAACAAAGGAAAGTTGTGGCTTCTGCAAGGAACCGAGAGTCAGGCAAACAGCATTTTATTCCCCATTCTGCTGTTCATCAGCCCTGTGAAACTAGAGTTAATTTTCGTGTTTGAAGAAATCTGGGTTGTGGAATATAGGAGATAATGCATGCAATATTGCTTTGTAAAGGGTGAATGTCTAATGCAAGACATTGCTACTTCTTTTTTTTTTCTTTGCATGGCATGTGGGATCTTAGTTCCTCGACCAGGGATCAAACCTGCGACCCCCGCATTGGAAGCACAGAGTTTTAAAGCACAGAGTTTTAAACACTGGACCACCAGGGAAGTCCCAAGATATTGTTACTTTATTATTATTTTGCCTTAACCTACTCTAAACACAAAACTAAATTAAACTATATCAGTGCAATGGTCAAAAAAGGGAGAAGTAAGGGAGACTTACATGTTGAATATAGCCCTTGTATATTTATATCACAGGAATGACACTGGTTTAACATTTTAAATTTATGTGGCCTATCACGAGAGCTCACTTTTACTGAGCACTCACTTTGAACATCATGTTAAGCACTTAACCTATATTAAAAAAAAAAATCTAATCTTTACAACAACTTACCGAAGTAGGTATTGTTAATGGTCGAGCAGGGTGTGGTCCCCACATCTGTCTCAATGTGGCTGAAGTTTGTGCCACTCGCCACTGCGCTCTGCCACCCATCTCTAATGGGAAAGGCAAAGGGACTGGCTCCCAGGACTCAGTGATGCTGAGGGCTGTGGCCAATGGAGTCCTGCTTTAAGTTCTCTACCCAATGGACCAGAAAGGCTGACATTTCTGCTGTAATTTTCCCACATAAAGCTTTTGGACTGGAACTATCTAGTACTAGGAATTAAACCTCCTTATTGGTGTACCTTCTAAAAAATGACGTTTGACAAATAAATACTTGCTATTTGCAAACTGTCAGGAACAAATCAAGCTTCCCAAGGCAAGTATTATAAAATGTCCTCAGGATGAGGTTCAAACGCTGAAGTAACTCGGGAATTCATGGCCAAAATGAGTGAGGAGAGGAAACAGAAGTTAGTCTTTCACTCCTCTCCATCCCTTTATTTCTATTCTACTTTAAGGCAGCATGTTCACAGCAGGGTCACAGAATCAAAGAGTTTCAGAACAAGAAGGTTCTCAGAGATGGAGACATAGGTTCTCATCCAACTGCCTTCTTTGAGAAACCAAAGCCCAGAGAGGTTAAATGAGTTTCATAAGGCCACACAGCTGGTAGGCATCTGGTTACTGCCTATTGGTGAGTGATATGTAAGACCTAGGTCATTCAATGGTCACAACAGCTCAGTAAGGTAGCTATCATTATCACCCTCATTTTACAGTTGAAGAAACTGAAGTATAGAGAGGTTGAGTGACTTGCCCACTGAAGGCAGTGCCAAGAGTCTACCCCGGGCCATCTGGCTCCTCTTCACTGCTTCCTTCTCCTGGATCTTCAATGACACATCAACACATCCCATTTTCACATAGGACAGACGCGGCCGGGGAGCCCGTCCCTTGTCTGGCCTGTACAGACAGAAGCCTTTAAGAGTCCTCCTCTGATCAATACCTGAGCTGAGTTCAACCCCTTTTGTTTTAGCTTGCCAAGGCCTATCATAGTCGGGCTGGAAAGGTCATTTGCTCCAGGCCTACTTATCATGAAGGGCCTCATATTTAGATCTTTGACAGTCCTCTTACTGTGGCCACACACACAGTCTCAGAGAGGCATAGACAAGGTGGAAATAAATTATCTTTATCACACAACCTGACAACAGAGCTTACCTTAGAAACTTAGTGGGTTTTTTTTAACATAAATTCTTTTGTTATTCTGTAACTTACAATTATTTTACACTTTACATTTCATGTTAAAAGGGTGGATTTATAGGATATAAAGATTTAAAAGCACTTCAGCTTCTGTAACCTTCATTTTACATTTCTTCTTCCTTTTACCCTTGAACTGCCAAGGTCTCCCTCGAACTTGGAGGGGCTTTGCCTCTTACTTCCTGGAGCCTCTCCAAATTATTTTTTATGAAAAATAAAAATGAGATTAAGCTCTCCATTTAAGGATTGGTTGCAGCAAGGGCGATTAAATCTGCCCGGGTTTCATATACCGTGGCTCTCAGGAAATTTCCAAGGCTTTTGTGACATTCTTCCCCCACCCAGCTGTAATTGATTTTCAGTAGATAAAATTGCTTTGTGGATTTGCCCTGTTCTGTTAGGTTGAAATAACAAAAGGAGACAGTTTCAGCTACTCAGCTACCTTGAAGTCTTGTGTTTAGCCTAGAAGCTCAGGGCTGCCTGTGTTTTCCCAGTTAGGAAGATACTAACTGGTCACCTGCTGCCCTTTATAATTTTTATAATAAAAAAAATTTTACCCTTTCTGCTAATATGCTTTCAGCCTACAAGCACATATTAAATGCTCATGAGGTGTCTGGCGTGTGCTGCCCTCCAGTAGCTGAAGACTTGCAAGAGAGGTAAAACTTGAGAGGGAAGAACTGTATGTTGTATCCAGTCTATAATCTCTCTTTTCATATTTTGTTATTATAATAAATAACTGTAAGTCTCTCGTTTGCCAGAGACCAGTGAGGTCCTCCAGGACAGAGATGCTGCAAGTAATTCATCTTAAACCCTGTGCCTGGTCTGGCATAGATGTTCGATGAACGTTTGTTTAATGAATGAAAAAATGAAACAATCACAAGGTTTTATCAACAGTTTGCTGCAACAAAATGAGTTTGAAACCATTTCAAGTATTCTCTAAGAGGCAAAGATTTAAAGATTCACCATTTTTTTGTTTCATTGCCTTCTGGTTATAAACAACAGTTTTTATGAGGAAAATTGGCTTTGGCTCTGCTTATGTTGCATGCAGAGTTAGAATGACCATTATAATTTGTTTCAACACCTATTGGTTATACTGAGTATTTATCATATGCAAAATACTGTGAAAACTGAGGGGCAGGGTTTTACTCAAATTGATTAGCATTGCAATTAATTGAAACACTAGTTTCCCTGGTTTCTTTCTCTCATGGGAAGAATCTACCCTGAATACCCCCATTTCAGATTGCATTTCTGTAATTTTCCGAAAGTTATCGTAGACTCTAGTCTGAGGTATCTTATTTTTCTCTAAATAGAATCACGACTCAGGAAGTGAAACAACAGTGTCAGCAGGCAAGACAAGACAATCTCCAGAGGAAGAAGGGAGTACTGACTGGCTAGGGGTATTTGAGCAGAGACACAGAATGGGGGAGGGTGGGGCGAGGGAGGGGGAAGGAACTAACATTTGCTGAATGAACTTCCCTATTTGACTTGACGCTCACAAGCATCCTGTGGTGGCCACTGTGGATCCCACCTTTTCCAGGTAAGGAAACTGGAGCTCAAAA
This sequence comes from Delphinapterus leucas, assembly GCF_059928025.1. NCBI lineage: Eukaryota > Metazoa > Chordata > Mammalia > Artiodactyla > Monodontidae > Delphinapterus > Delphinapterus leucas. Next base: position 108,064,529 of record NC_143132.1, read on the forward strand.
GGTTCATCTTTACAAAGTCACAGAGCTGGCAAGTGGTAAGGCTGAGATTTGGCCCTGGGTCTGCTACCTCCCAGGGCCATGTTGCTCTGTAATCAATTTCCTTGACTCCTCGAGGGGGACGGTGGGAGAGGCACAGTTCAGGAAGGGCTTTAATTCATCAATCCTAGAGGTCAGGGACCAGCCCTCAGCTTCTTTTGTCTCTGGTCTCCCTCCCTTACCAGTGACCTGCTTTAGTCCTGTACACCAGTTCCTGCTAGATGGGTTTTGAAAGAACAGATACCATGCCAGAGCCCTCATCCCTCCTAGTGCCCTGTGGCATGATAAATGTGTCCTTGGAATGCTTAATCTTATAATCCTGGCACTGGGCTTTTGGTATTGTTGATTATTTCAGTGACACACAAAAAAAATAGACAAATATTGTCTTTATAGCACTTATATGTGGAATCTAGAAAATGGTACAAAGGAACTTATTTACAAAACAGAAACAGACTCACAGACACAGAAAACACACTTACAGTTACCAAAGCAGAAAGGTGGGGGAGGGATAAATCAGGAGTATGGGATTAACAGGTACACACTACCACATATAAAACAGATAAACAACAACAATTTAGTATACAGCAGCACAGGGAACTACATTCAATGTCTTGTAATAACCTATAATGGAAAAGAATCTGAAAAAGAATAGATATATTCTTTTATATATATTTTATATATATTCTATGTATATAACTGAATCACTTTGCTGTATACCTGAAACTAACACAATATTGTAAATCAACTATACTTCAAAGAAAATTTTTTTTTAATTATACATTTAAAGAAATACGTTTTTAGGCAGAATAATACATTTCACAACAACTTACAAATGATTTTACTTTACAACCCTGTTCTTAACTTTTTGGAGTTTTATTAGAAAGACGTCTAATAAATAATAATAGTGTTTTGGTCTTCACTTCTGCTCCCTGATCTTGTTCCCCCACAAGCCTCCTTACCTGAGTAGTTCCAACAGCCCAGACCTGTGTGGATTAGTAATAATCTCAGTAGTGGATGACTGCAAGTGGTGATCCAGCTCAAGGTCAACTGCCCCACCCCTCCTAGTGCCGAAAATGCAGCAGCACTCACTGTCCTAACAGGAGGGAGAATTTTATCCCTATACAGGGAAATTGCAGTAAGAGGCACAAACTGCCCAAGGGAATTCAAAGTGAACTCATTATATTGTCCCTGTTTATGAAAGCTTTATTTTGCATAAAATTCAATATATTTTTTCTTTCCAACGTGGAAACAACTTTAATGATATTTAGTGTATCTTTGACTTTTAAAACCTTGTCTGTAAAATACTGATTTTTTTTTCTAAGAGTTAATCTGCTATGATGTGACAGAGCAACTCGAGAACTGACAAAAATATTGTTAAGATCGATGAAGGACGAATGTGAAAGTTGGAAGATAAATTTTACGTAAGGCAAAACTACCACTTTTAATTTAATGATATTTGTTTAAACTTAAATTAACTACATCCCTCCTATGTGACTAAGGGTATAAGTCCCAAGATTCTCTGTGGATTCTGTTTTCTGAACTGTGTCAAAGAAGCTCCTCCCTGTAAATCCAGGGGCTTCTCCTATAGTGAAATGTGAGTTTAAAGCATGCACCTTCATATGGTGAGGTTTGGTGAAGGAACTAGGCTAGCAGTTCCTTCTAGAATTATTTAATTCTTCCCTACCTCCCTCTTTTTTAAAAAAAAACATTTGAATTTTACAATGCAAGCTGTGCACTTCTGTTCCACCTGGAGTTTGAAAGAGTGAGCACATAGATATCTTATGCCCCAGCTATTCTACTCCTATGCATCTTAAAGAAACGAATACGTCTGCTCACAAAAATACATAAACAAGAATGTTCATGGTGGGTGGCTTTATTAATAATAATTCAATGGAAACAACCCTAATATCCATCAACAATAAAATGAGTAAGTAAACCATGGTATATTCATATAATGGAATGTCATACTGGAATGAAAAACATCAAACCACTGATAGACACAACAGTACAGATGAATCTCAGACATGTAATGTTTTTGTTTTTTTGTTTTTGCGGTATGTGGGCCTCTCACTGTTGTGGCCTCTCCCGTTGCGGAGCACAGGCTCCGGACGCGCAGGCTCAGCGGCCATGGCTCACGGGCCCAGCTGTTCCGCGGCACGTGGGATCTTCCCAGACCGGGGCACGAACCCGCGTCCCCTGCATCGGCAGGCGGACTCTCAACCACTGCGCCACCAGGGAAGCCCTCAGACATGTAATGTTATGCAAAAGAAGCCAAACCCAAAAGGATACATTCTGTTTGCTTTCATTTATGTGAACTTTCAGAACAGGAAAACTAATCTGTGGTAGAAGAAATCAGAATAGCGGTTATCTCTGGGGAGGTGGTACTGACTGGGAAGATGTATGAGGAAAGTTTCTGGGGAGACGGAAATGTTGTTAGATCTTGATCTGCCTGATCTGTGCTCCAGGAGCATACACAGATGAAAAAATTTATCAAGCTGAACGTTGAATACTTGTGTACTTTACCACATATAAATTATACATCAACAGAAATATTAAAGAAAGAAACAAAGAAAGAGCTGTAGAAGGAAAAACTACCCATCAGTGCTATACCAAGAGGTTTGGAGACATAGTAATTCCTGCATTTTCTTTGCTAAGGAGCAGATTGTGCAACGTCTTGTATACTGGGCATTGTGTTAGTAACTTTATTTTTCCTTTTAATTCTCACTCCCACCTGGGAGGTGTGCAGAACAGGTATTTATCATCCCTAAGTTAATTAGTCTGAGGTGACACTGCAAATAAATGTCAGAGTGGGAATTACATCTAGGAGGTGTTGTTGCCAAGATGGGTGCCCTTTCTATTCTACTGAGCTGCTTTCCAAGGCAAACTTTATTTGCAAATAAAGATAAAAAAGCAAAGGGTGACACTCTCTTCAAACAACAACAACAAAGAGTAGTAGAAGACAACAGAGGGTCTTCATCAGAAGACACTCTGGCCCTCCTTGGGTGGCTGACCAGGTCTGTTTATGTACAGATGGACTCACTAAGGTTTCAGGGGCACAGGGCACTGTTCCTCCTAGGGGTTGCCAGATAATATGGAGGATGCCTGGCTAAATTTGAATTTCAGACAAATGATGGATAATTATTTTAGTATAAGTATGTCCAAAGTATTACATGCAGGATACTTATACTGAAAAATTATTGGTGATTTATCTGAGATCCAAATTTAAAAGTAACTGTGGGTTGTTTTTTTTTTTGCTAAATTTGGCAACTTATCCTGCTCCCATCTCATCTGTTTTCATGATACCCGTAAGTACTAGAGCCTTTCATTTCACAGTTAGAGCTTAGGTGTAACTAACCAAGCACACACACAAACACAACCTTGAAAGAGTTTTGGTGAGGAAAGGAGAATTGTTGAGCCCCGGGGTTCAGGGTAGGGAAAGGGAAATTTTGTAGGGAAACTTTGCATCAAAAATTTTGTCTTGTCCATTTTTTGTTAAAAGATCTTCAACTTTCAAAAAAAGGGAAGGGGGGAAGATCTCCTAGCTTTGTAGATGAATTATGACAAAGTTCCTTCACATTTCTGGTTTATTTGTCCATAGTGTTGGAAGCAGGGAGGTAGAGGGGCTAAACACTGGGTCCCTCTTATGCCTTCATGGTATTGTGCTATAGCCATTTCCATTTGGCAATTTGTTAAGGAAAATGAAGTGTCTCCACAAAATTGCCAAGTACTAAAATAACACCAGCTGCAATTTTTGAGGGGGGAATTGATTTTTCATATTCTCCAGACAGCTTCTTTTTATAAATAGATGATTTGTGTTAAGGCGGTCAGATGGCTCTGAGATGCCACTTACTGGGGAGGGGAACTGTTAAGGGCACTTACCATTCATGCAAAGAACTTTTATGAACTACAGAAATCTCTAAAATTTTTCCATTTAAATTCAAGAATCTAATCAACCTGCCCAGGTATTGGATTCGCCACAACGACACGGTTAAGGCTTTCTGCTTCCCTTGCAGGTTTCTCAAAATACTCCAGGGACCACGTCCCTTCCTTCTGCTAACTATATGCTTATTCTCAGTAGCTAAATAATATTATTCTTGAGAGCCATGTGGTTTAAATGTAAATGCTGTTAAGACTTTAAAATGAGACACACACAACTTATATGCTGCATGAAAGTTCACAGTGAGCAAAGGGGTTTCCTATTTGAATGTTAATAAAACACAATTAAGATGCAGAGATACTGGATTCCCCTTCTAACTAGGTAATGATTCCAAATTATAGCTTTAAATGTGGGCTCAGGTGGCAGTGCGGCAGTCTTTGCTGCAGGCTCTGGAGTGCTCCTCCCGTTAATTTAAAGAACGAGATGCTGGGAATTCTCAAATCCTGATTTGGAGTTTTCCCTCAAGTGACCTTAGAAGATATTAGGGCTGCTGAGAGCTGGATGCTGCATTGGTATACTTTCCATATTCCAGGGAGGGGCAGGGGGGAGGCTATCATGCACAACTTCATTAACCCCGCAACCTCAGGAGGTCAAAATTCTGTTCTCTATTTTCTTATTTTTTAATGGATGTCTATTGAGCACTTACTGTGGACCAGCCCTCTTCTAGGTGCATGGAACTTGGATAAGGCTGCCAGTATCCTTACTATTAAGGAGCTCATGTTTCAGCATAGGAGACAAACCACAAATCAGTGACTAAGTCATGATTCCATATTTTCTCCCTCCACCATCCTCTAGCATTATCCTTCTACAGTTTCAATTTCTGCTCAGTTATTCAAAGTCTACCCTCTTCTCATCCTGTCATTTATTTTAAACATGATAGGAGAAGAGGAGGGAACATACAGTCTCAAAAGAGAAACTGTAGACCATAAATATTTTCTATTTTCCATCTTCAGTATTCATGAAAATGCCATATTGCATGCATGTTCTTGAGGGCTAAGAACTTCTATCTTTCATTAACTTTCATGTCAGAGGCCAAGTATAGAACAAAATACGAAGTGTTCAACAGGGAGGAAGAGAAAAGCTTGGAAGAGGAGCATTTTCCCCTCCTGCCCCAGCCTTTCTGAACAGTAATCCCACCCTGCTAGGCTGGAAGTGTGTTCACCCTTTGTGCTTTCTCAGTCTGCACATACAATTTAATTTCTGCAATTTTTCAAAACTTGTTTGCCTGGGTCATGTCTGGTCTGCATCCGTTTGGAATGTACAAGATTGTAAACTCTTGGAGGTGGGACCTTGTCTATTTTAATTCATTTTGGGAAGGGTGAGGCTGGGGCTAAATGCTTTGAAAGATCGTGAGCAATCAGGAGTTGAAATTCAAGATGAAAGGGCTCAGGCTCTTCCTGACAAAATAGCTTGATTCGTCCTGGCCCCCAAGTCACTTCCCAAGTCACAGCAGACAAAAGAGCACAAGGTGGTCCAGCAGGAGCCTAGACTCAAAGGAAAATAAAAAGGAAATATCCAAATATAAAAGCATGCAGTCACTATGATAACAATTGTGAAAAAATATGGATGCATAAGAGCGAACACTGAAAAGGGGTGCAAAGCTAGGAGAGTTGTATTGGAAAGGGAGAATCTGGGGGGATTAAAATTGCCTGAATAATGTAGCTGACATTTTGTGGGGCTAAGGGAATTTTAATGGCAATAAGCATCTTCCTGAGGTCAGGAGGAAGATGAGCCTCTTGCCCTCATTTGTCTCCTATTCTACTCTACACAGAGAAAAGAAACCAATGGTTATTGACACTATTTATGTACCAGGCCCCTTACACATGTTCTATCATTAAGCATCCCAACCCCCTTATGAAGTAGGTACCATTGCTACCACTGACTACGTTTTTCCCATTTAACAAATGGGAAACCAAGAACTTTGGCAAACTGACTGGGATCACACAGTAACTGGTAGAGGCAGGATATGAACCCAGGCCATGTTAGTCCACAGCCCTGCTCTTTAACTCTTTTACTATACAGCCTAGGTTTGGGGCAAGCTTCCTGTCTCTGGGACAACAAACATTAGAAAAACCCTGAATTTCCTCTTCCTTTCCACAGCTCTGGTCTAAGTCCCTCAAGTAACTATTATACTTCATTTCAGGAGAGGACAATCCACATTTTCATCACTAATGGATTGTGTTTGATATTTAGCTTTGATTCTACCTCCTTCCTGGGTGTTGTCCTTCCCATGATCTCTCCTTGGACACACCTTCTCTGATAGTTAAGTACAAAGGGACTTTTAATGAAACAGATTTTTGAATATTGCTTCTTTTTCGCATTCAGATGGCTATGTTTATTTGCGTTGCAGCTTTAAATCACCCACAGGTATCATCGATTCTGTGCTGAGAGGCACATACTCCAGATTGATTCCTAATACATGTTGTCATGAGCTGATGATCATTTGATATTCATCAAAGGACTTGGATTCATGCTCAGCTGAGGTCTAAGGGGAGAACTGCTGACATGAAAAATGGACTGAGCTTAACTAGAATTAAGCACTCTACATTGGTGTTCAAATACACCTCATTTGGGCTTCCCTGGTGGCGCAGTGGTTGAGAGTCCGCCTGCCGATGCAGGGGACGCGGGTTCATGCCCCGGTCCGGGAGGATCCCGCATGCCGCGGAGCGGCTGGGCCCGTGAGCCATGGCCGCTGAGCCTGCACGTCCGGAGCCTGTGCTCCGCAATGGGAGAGGCCACAGCAGTGAGAGGCCCGTGTACCGCAAAAATAAATAAATAAAAAATAAACAAATACACCTCATTTATCACGCAACATCTCAATTGCTCAGAAGAAGGTAAAGGACTGTGCAAGTTTAGACTCTTAATTGTCCAACCCAGTCTGAAACCAGAGGAATGGAACAGATTGCCTCTGATACTTCCTTCAGACTGGTAATTCTGTACCCTCTTTGGCATGCTACCCTGGCATGGCTCTTAAAATTACAAGAATTGAGCAGGTAGTGACAGAGAGAGTGCTAAGTATTGTGTGGAACAGAGAGAAAATAAGCGTTCAAATGTCAAGTATATAAGCAAAGCGCACCTAGGCTACTGCAATGGACTTGAAGTTTGTCACTTCTGTTTAGCTGTTGAAATGGGAATGCAGTCGTGAAGTCTTGCCTTGGAGCATCCTAGTCTTGGAGGACATGGGTTAATGTTGAGATTTTGTACCATATTATGAAGTTGCCTTGCAAAGGGGAGCAGTTTATGCCACCCCAAAATGTGGCACTTTGGCACATGGATTATTTTGAGCTGAAACAATGAAGACCCAGCAGACTCAGGAAAAACTCTTACTTCTCTCTTAACTGTCTAAAAGAATTTAGATAGTGGGCCTGGCCCAGAAAAGGAGCTAATACCAGAGGTATTTTTTTATCTGGAAGACTTAACCTGCATGACAGGATAAACATTTGCTTTTCTTAACTTTCTGTGAATTACCCTCCTCCCCTTTGAAGCCCCAAGCCCCCATCCCTTTCCTTAGCTCAGGATGGAATATAAGCCTTAACTGCTGGACTGCCTTTGGGTCTCATATTTTTATGGCTCCTGTATGTACAAAACTAAATTTGTTTTTCTCCTGTAATCTGTCGTAAGCCAATTTTTATTGTTAGACCAGTCACAGAATCTAAAAGGGTAGGAGGAACATTTTTCCTCCCCTACACTTGTAAACATCCCTAACTATAATAAAAATAACTGCTGAAGTGTAGAATTCACAGATATCTTAACACTTACTTCCTGTAATAAGCACTATGTTTGATCAGCTTAATTGGATTATTTGTAAATAAGTATAACAAAATGCTAAATGAAAACATTTTCAAATAATAATATAATTGGTTTGGGCTGGACATACAGTCAGAGAAGCACAAACAAATGAACAAATAAATAATTACTAAAGTACTGAAGTACTAAAACCTGCAAGGTTGAACTTGATAAGGTATAACCACTTGTCAAACTATGGGGCATTTAAATAAGTTTCTCAAAGAGTTACCTATATTCACCTGATACACAGTAGTGTTATAAATCTTAAATGTGATCTGGGGTTAAATCAATTATTTTTTCTGAGACAGCATAGTGTTTCTCTAGTTAATATAACTAGCTTCACCTTGAGCATCCAGGCATTCACACTGGAGTGCCAATTACACAGATTCACTGTCACTGCTCTTTCTGTGGCAGCTCGGGAGACGGTATCCTGACTCTCCACTCACATGATCAGAAAATCGGCTGCCACAGACCGTGTCTGAGACAGTTCAAAGAGCTGAACTGGACTCCTGAGGGTGGACTGCTCCTATTCTAAGAATTGTTCTTTAGTTCCCAAGGAATTTACCAGCAGAAGACATTACTATGAATAAGTTGTTCAAATTTGTGTGTGAGAGTAAAATTCTAAGCAGTATTTTTTTCTAGGAGCCAGTGGATGCATAATTAAATGAAATGGTCTGGAGAATAAATATCCCCCCCTTTATTCAATAATAATAAAGATAACTATAATGCCAACAAAACAATAATAGTGTGTATCACTGATTGAGTATTAGTTCTGTGTTGTGTACTTTTCTAAGTACTTTACATGTATTAACTCAATCCTCACATGAACCTATAAAGTAGATACTATTATTATTTCCAATTTCAGATGAGGAAACAACTACAGAGAGTGCTTAATTAAGGTCATGTAACCAGTGAGGATTAAAACCTAGACAATTTGTCCCCAGCAATCTTGCTCTTAATTTCAATGCCACAATTGCTTCAAAAACAGCAGGAGAGTGTTCCCTGGTTGCCTAGTGGTTAGGATTCTGGCTTTCACTGCTGTGGCCCAGGTTTAATCCCTGGTCAGGGAACTGAAATCCCACAAGCCGCACAGCCAAAACAAACCAACCAACCAACCAGGAATACAAAGGTTTGATACTTCGTCGGATGTTTGACTGAGTTCACATGAGCACACGATAGGTTTTCCTCTGCATTTAACTGTTCCTTCACTCCTCTTTCCTACCCACGTAGTTGTTTCTGATTAGCAATCACCCATCAACTTAGAAAACTTAGAAAGTACGGAAGGGCACAAATATGGAAAATCACCCATAATCCCATCACTATATATCTTCCAGTGTTTGATAAGTAGGTAAATAGATAGATAGACAAACAGATAGATATATGTAGGTATACATATAGATACAGATATATAGATACAAGTACAGGTAGAGATAGATAGTTGATAGATAGATAGATAGATAAGGCTCTGTAAGAACAGTTTCTTTGTCTGTTTTATTTACTGTGGTATTTCAACCTCCTGGAACAACACTTGGCACAGGGTGGGGGTTCAAAAACATTTGTTTAATAAATACAGCTAAATAATTCACTTACTTACTCCAAAAATATTTATTCAGAGCCTTCTCTGTGCCAGGCACCATTCTGAGTAGTGGGGCTATAGCAGTGATAAACAGAGATCCCTGCCCTCATGGAGCTTATATGCTACTGGGGACTGTCTGACAATGAACAAATAAACAAATTACACATATGCTTGTGTGTGTATACATATATGCACATACATACACACATATACACACACCAAGTGTTAGTAATGTCAAATGGTGAGAAGTTTCATGAAGAAAAATGCAGGGAAGGGGGATGGGGAGTACAGGGTAGGGGTGGGGTGGCTATATGAAATAGGGAGCTGTGAAGACCTCACTGAGAAGGTGCTCTCTGAGAGATGAGACCTGAAAGTGGTGAAGGGGTAGTCATGCAGTTGGCTGGGGAAGAACAGGCAGGTAAATGCAGGTACAAGGCGCTGGAGCATGAGTGGACTTGGTCTGTGTCAGGAACATCCAAGAGGCCCATGTGGCAGGAGGAGAGTGAGCAGAGGCAGGAAGAATGAAGAGGGCCAGGAAGGATTGTGGAGTTGGGAGTGCCAGATCAGGTAGGGCTTTGTTGGACCACTGTAAGGGCTTTGGCTTTGACTCTGAGTGGATGGAGAGGCACTGGAGAGTTCTACACAGAACAGTGACATGAAATAACTTAGGGTTTAAAAGAATCCTTCTGTCTGCTGGGTTGCAAGTAGGCTGTGTAAGGGCAATAGCATTAGGACCAGCTAGGAGGCCATGGCAGTAACCCAGGGGAGGGATGGGAGTTGAGTTGGACGGCAGCAGTGGAGGAGGCGAGGAACAGTCGGAATTTGGATATATTTTGAAAGAAGAGCCAAGAATTATTCCCAAGTTTTGGCTTTTGCAACTAAGAGGATGGAGGAAATTAACTGTCATTAATTGAGATGGAGAATGCTGGATGAAAGGCAGGTTGGGTGGGGTTGGGGAGTCAGGAGTTTGGTTTTTGACACGGCAAGTCTAAGATCCAAGCAGAGATGTCAAGTGGGCAGTTGCAGGTACAAATCCAGAGCCTGAGGGAGAAATTCATGCTGGATACCGTGATGTGAATATCTAATTACAAAATTTAGATTATCTTATGAATAATATGGTAATCTATTGTTTTCATTTAACATATTATGAACACTTTCTCATGTTAAATAAAATTATATATGTTTAAAATAAACATCACCCAAACACTTGAGGTTAAGAATAGCTCTGGAAACCACATTTGTTATTTTGTTTAATCCTCACACAAACACCATGGTGTAGTTATTTTGATGCTCATTTACATGAGGAACTGAGGCTTCAATGAGGTAAAATGACTTGCTCAAGGTCACCACCAGCACGTGGGGGGATAGGATACAAACTTGTATTTTCCAAGGCGTTTTCTACACCATGTTTGCCTCTAAGGTAACATTCTCAGTTTTACTTTTTTCTATGACAAATCTATAGAAAGTTTATTGCAGCTAAATATCTGTTAAGTGTCTCAGGATGTTGCTCAAAAATAGAATCTATAATGACACACTCTATGAATTACATAACATGGTGATGCACAACTTCTATCTAATCTGATCATTTGCAGATGGCATAAATTCACATAATGGTTCGCATACACCATGGTGATCATTTCCTCAGTGTTACATAAGCAAATCATTCGTCGCTTTCCTGGTGTCCTTGCTCATTTTTGTCCTCTTGGATCTTGGTTGAAGGTCACTGACCTTTCTAATCTCAAGGTAATAAGGGCCCACTGATCTGAGCTGATGAGCTAGAGGGAAATCACTGCTTATTCACAGGGCTTCACCTTTTGAAATCCCTTTAAAAACCAATGGCAGCGTGTTATGGGAGAGGAAGGACAAGGTGTAAGGTCATCACAAATTCTCTTAGAGCTATAGAAGCTGGGCCTCTTATGTCCCTTCCGAGCCAGACCTGAGGCCCGTGATACCATAGGGTGCTGGCTAGGAAGCTGAGGAGAGAAGAAATTGGCAAAAATGGAATAAGTTGGACTTCCCTAGTGGCACAGTGGATAAGAATCTGCCTGCCAACGCAGGGGACATGGGTTCAACCCCTGTTCCAGGAAGATCCCACATGCTGCGGAGCAACTAAGCCTGTGCACCACAGCTACTGAGCCTGTGCTCTAGAACCCGCATGCTGCAACTATTGAAGCCCACGTGCCTAGAGCCCGTGCTCTGCAACAAGAGAAGCTACCGCAATGAGAAGCCCGTGCACCGCAATGAAGAGTTGCCCCCACTTGCCACAACTAGAGAAAGTCCACACTCAGCAACGAAGACCCAATGCAGCCAAAAATAAATAAAAGTAAATCTTTAAAAAAAAAAAAAAAAAAGGAAAAAGTCATGAGTTCACAGAGAAAATCAGAGTGACCACTGGCAGAATTTTTATTTTTCTGCAATGCAAGGAGCTGCATTCATTTTTAATGCACACCAACAGAACGATTCAATCCAATTTTGAAAGAAGGTTTACAGGTAATATATACTCTTCTTCAGAATGGAATTGGAATGGTGTTGCTGCTAGGTACATTCATATGAAATAAGTGCAAGTTTTTGTTTTTTTTTTTTTGCCACATCATACAATGCATTTTCTCTTTTGAGTACTGTAGAATGCACTGCCCTTAAAATACTCATATTTTGTGCATAGTGGTTATATAGTTCTTTGTTGATAAACTTTGTAAGTGGTCATAGTCTAAAACAATAATGATAAGCTCTACTGTTTCTTGAGGACTTTTCATCCATCAGATCTCCTGAGAAGTATTTTAAATACTGGCTAATTTTATTCTCATCGAAACCATGTTTTACCATGGGGAAACTAAGCCATCTTTTCTCATGGGAGGCCACACAGGTGGGAAGTTGGGGAGTGGAAGTCTGACCCAAAGGCTGGCTCAGGCTCTTTCTTCCAAAAAATTGGGAAAAAAAATCAAGGAAAACCAAAATTGTAATCATTTCCACTGGTATATGCAGTGGTTTCTAATTTGTGTGAAAACTTCTAGCACTTCCCAAGGGACTTCCAAGGAAATTTCAGAGGTCCAAGTTGTTATAAGCTTGTTTGCAGTGGCAGAAAGGCACCATGAGGGAAGGAAATGGACAGGCACTGCAGGAGGTGAGAACACAGTGAGGTGAGCAGGGCCTCAGCTTCCTCTGGGCTCCTCCTCTGGCCTTTCTGGTATCCTGTGCAGGGTCCAGAGCACAGTTCCCTCTCTCCCTTCCCCTAAAATGCAGACCTCGTAGGAGAATGGAGCTTATCTGACTCTGGACAGCTGTTGGCAGATGGAGGGACAGAAATGACCAACCAAAATTATGTCATGACCTTTGACTTGGGGGTTTTCATTTATCGATGGTGTTGGTTTGATTTAAGTGAAGGGATGATATGGAATAATCAGGAAAAATTCTTAAGCCTCATTTTGCCAAAAGTTCTAATCCTTTAAAATAAGTCCATTCACTGGGAGATTCATGATGGCTGAAATGGTGAAAAGGTTCATTGTTCTAAACCTGAGCTGTCTAATAGGGTAGCTACTAGCCACATGTGGCTATCGTTCACTTGAAATGTAGCTAATGCAACTGAGAAACTGTATTTTTTATATTATTAAATTTTCCAATCCCTATCAAAATGTCAATGGCATTTTTCATGAACTAAAACAAATAATTCTAAAATCTGTATGTAAACACAAAAGATCCAGAATAGCCAAAACAATCTTGAGAAAAAAGAACAAAGCTGGAAGTATACATATCCCTGATTTCAGGGGTAACTTCAAGATGACGGAGGAATAAGACATGGAGATCACCTTCCTTCCCACAAATACATCAACAATACATCTACATGTGGAAAAACCCCTACAGAACACCTACTGAATGCTGGAAGAAGACCTCAGACTTCCCAAAAGGCAAGAAACCCCCCATGTACCTGGCCATGTGGCTGACAGGGTCTTGGTGCTCCGGCCAGGTTTCAGGCCTAAGTCTCTGAGGTTGGAGAGACGAGTTCAGGACATTGGACCACCAGAGAGACCTTCTGGTCCCACGTAATACAAATCAGCAAGAGCTCTCCCAGAGATCTCTGTCTCAACGCTAAGACCCAGCTGAACTCAATGACCAGCAAGCTCCAGTGCTGGACACCCTATGCCAAACAAATAGCAAAACAGGAAAACAACCCCACCCATTAGCAGAGAGGCTGCCTAAAATCATAATAAGGTCACAGACACCCCAAAACACACCACCAGACATAGACCTGCCCACCAGAAAGACAAGATCCAGCCTCATCCACCAGAACACAGGCACTAGTCCCCTCCACCAGGAAGCCTACACAACCCACTGAACCAACCTGAGCCACTGGGGACAGACACCAAAAACAACGGGAACTATGAACCCGCAGCTGTGAAGAGGAGACTCCAAACACAGTAAGTTAAGCAAAATGACAAGACAGAGAAATATGCAGCAGATGAAGGAGCAAGGTAAAAACCCACCGGGCCAAACAATGACGAGGAAATAGGCAGTCTACCTGAAAAAGAATTCAGAGTAATGATAGTAAAGATGATCCAAAATCTTGGAAATAGAATGGAGAAAATACAAGAAACGTTTAACAAGGACCTAGAAGAACTAAAGACCAAACAATGATGAACAACACAATAAATGAAATTAAAAATTCTCTAGGAAGAATCAATGGCAGAATAACTAGGGTAGAAGAATGGATAAGTGACCTGGAAGATAAAATAGCATACATAACTACCGCAGAGCAGAATAAAGAAAAAGAATGAAAAGAATTGAGGACAGTCTCAGAGACCTCTGGAACAACGTTAAATGCACCAACATTCAAATTATGGGGGTCACAGAACAAAAAAGAGGAAAAGAAAGGGTCTGAGAAAATACTCCAAGAGATTATAGTTGAAAACCTCCCTAATATGGGAAAGGAAATAGTCAATCAAGTGCAGGAAGCACATAGAGTCCCATACAGGATAAATCCAAGGAGAAACATGCAAAGACACATACTAATCAAACTATCAAAAATTAAATGCAAAGAAAGAATATTAAAAGCAGCAAGGGAAAAACAACAAATAACATACAAGGGAATCCTCATAAGGTTAAGAGCTGATCTTTCAGCAGAAACTCTGAAAGCCAGAAGGGTGTGGCAGGACATATTTAAGGTAATGAAAGGGAAAAACCTACAACCAGATTACTCTACCCAGCAAGGATCTCATTCAGATTTGTCGGAGAAATTAAAATCTATACAGATAAGTAAAAGCTAAGAGAATTCAGCACCACCAAACCAGTTTTACAACCAATGCTAAAGGAACTTCTCTAGGCAGGTAACACAAGAGAAGGAAAAGACCTAAAATAACAAACCCAAAACAATTAAGAAAATGGTAACAGGAACATACATACCAATAATTACCTTAAATGTAAATGTATTAAATGCTCCTACCAAAAGACATAGATGACTGAATGGATAGAAAAACAAGACCCATATATATGCTGTCTACAGGAGACCCACTTCAGACCTAGGGACACATACAGACTGAAAGTGAGGGAATGGAAAAGAAATTCCATGCAAATGGAAATCAAAAGAAAGCTGGAGTAGCAATTCTCATATCAGACAAATAGACTTTAAAATAAAGACTATTACAAGAGACAAAGAAGGACACTACATAATGATCAAGAGATCAATCCAAGAAGAAGATATAACAATTGTAAATATTTATGCACCCAACATAGGAGCACCTCAATACATAAGGAAAATGCTAACAGCCATAAAAGGGGAAATCGACAGTAACACAATCATAGTAGGGGACTTTAGCACCCCACTTTCACCAATGGACAGATCATCCAAAATGAAAATAAGTAAGGAAACACAAGCTTTAAATGATATATTAGACGAGATGGACGTAATTGATATTTAAATGACATTCCATCCAAAAACAACAGAATACACTTTCTTCTCAAGTGCTCATGGAACATTCTCCAGGATAGATCATATCGTGGGTCACAAATCAAGCCTTGGTAAATTTAAGAAAATTGAAATTGTATCAAGTATCTTTTCTGACCACAAAGCTATGTGACTAGATATCAATTACAGGAAATGATCTGTAAAAAACTACAAAACACATGGACGTTAAACAATACATTAC